>NC_083483.1:6330455-6450455 GCF_030014155.1 Tachysurus vachellii | reverse complement strand
GAGGTTTATTGGATGTGCAATATGCATCAAAACGAAATTAGACAGATGCATAAATTTGGGCACCCTTGCCATTTTGTTTATTTGAATACCTGTAACTACTTAGCACTGATTAGTTGGAACACACAGTTGGGCTCATTAAGCCCTGAACTTCATCGACAGGTGCATCCAATCATGAGAAAAGGTATTTAAGGTGTTCTCTTTGGGGCTTTTTACACCTGGTCACTTCATGCGTTTTCTGTGATCAGATAGCTATCCGATGGTAAAAAGACCAGGTCTAAATGCCCCCCGAAACGTTTTCAAGACTGATATAAATCCGATGATTCAAACCACTTCAGGAGGTGGTCTGGGACACGTTTCAGATGAAACTGGACAGGTGTAAATGAATGTGATCTTTCACTCAGGTGTCTCGTTGGGTCTTAAAATGCACTGCTGCCGCCAGCGAAAATGCAGCAAACAGTAAATGCTGTTTTTTTGTAGCAACTGTACATTTTGTAGCAACATTACAGTTTTGTACCAATCCATTTCAATTACCCCGGAAATGAGGTAAAATATATTTAATTTTGCATGACCTGAAAACAAAGATTATTCAAGATTATGGTTTAGGGGAAGGCTACAAAAAGTTAACGCAGAGATATAAGCTGTCAGTGTCCACTGTGAGGAACATAGTGAGGAAATGGAAGACCACAGGCACAGTTCTTGTTGAGATAAAATATTGGAGAGGCAAAGGGGAAGGATGGTGAGAACGGTCAAAAACAGCCCACAGACCACCTCCAAAGACCTACAACATCAAGTTGCTGCAGATGGTGTCACTGTGCATCGTTGAACAATTCAGCGCACTTTGCCCAAAGTGAAGCTGTACGGGAGAGTTCAAGTTCAAGTTCAACTTTATTTGTATAGCACATTTACAAACAGCCACATGGCTGACCAAAGTGCTTCACAGTGTGTTTGACATTGCACATACACTTAAGAATACACACATGCACAAAGTAGTTCAAGAAACTAAAATAAGAATTATTAAAAATATATATATATATAAAAATATTTTTATTTATTTTTTTTTATTTTTTTTATTTTTATTCAGTTATTTTATATATATATATATATATATATATATATACAAACGTATATATATATATATATATATATATATATATATATATATATATATATATATATATATATAAATAAAAATAAAATAACCAGTTTAAAAGAAGGTGAAATAAATATAAACCATAAACCAGGTATAAACAGACATAAATCCCTGGGAGAGTGATGTGAAAGAAGCCTTTACTGCACACATGCCACAAGCGGAGTTGCTTGAGGTCTGCAAACCCACATTTTTACAAGCCAGCTTCATTTTGGAATAAGGTGTTGTGGAGTGATGAAACAAAGATTGAGTTATTTGGTCATAACAAGGGCCGTTATGCATGGTGGCAAAAGAACACCGCATTCCAAGAAAAACATTTGCTGCCAACAGTAAAATTGGGTGGAGGTTCCATCATGCTGTGGGGCTGTGTGGCCAGTGCCAGTACTGTGAATCTGGTTAAAGTTGAGGGTCACATGGATTCCACTCAAGATCAGCAGATTCTTGAGAATAATGTTGGGGAATCAGTCACAAAGTTGAAGTTACGCCGGGGTTGGATATTTCAACAAGACAACGACCCAAAACACTGCTCAAAATCTACTCGGGCATTTATGCAGAGGAACAAATACAATGTTCTGAAATGGCCATCCCAGTCCTCAGACCTGAATATCATTGAACATCTGTGGGGTGATTTTGAAGCGGGCTGTCCGTGCTCGGCAACCATCAAGCCTAACTATCTGATCTCCCCTTCAGTCACAGCTCGCAACTTTGGGGTAACCATGAACACTCAACTGTTCTTTTCCTCTCATGTTGCTAATGTGACTCTCTTATGTCGGTTTCTTCTCTACAACGTTAGAAGGATTTGGCCATTTTTGTCCCCACAGGCTGCTCAGGTACTTGTTCAGTCTCTTGTCATCTCAAGACTGGATTACTGCAACACACTGCTGGCAGGTCTACCTATGAACACAATTCATCCTCTGCAAATGATCCAAAATGCAGCTGCACGGCTTGTTTTCAACCTGCCAAAGTTCTCGCATACCACCCTGCTGCTGCGATCCCTCCACTGGCTTCCGGTAGCTGCACGCATCAGATTCAAAACACTGATGCTGGCCTACAAAGCCAAAAATGGACCACGTCGCTCTTACCTCAAAGCCCTCATCACTCCTCGCACTGCACCCCGCACCCTCCGATCTACCAGCACTGCTCGACTGGTTCCACCATCTCTCAGGGTAAGAGGCAAGTATACAACAAGACACTTTTTCTATTCTGGCACCAAGGTGGTGGAACGAACTTCCTCTTGGGGTCCGGACAGCTGAGTCACTGGATATTTTCAAGCGGCGGTTGACGACCTACTTATTCAGGAAACACTTCAACTAGCACTTCTTTTGCCTTCATTTAAAAAAAAAATACCTTTGAAACTTTTTAATTGTAACTTTGAGCAATGTTTTAAACTCCTTGTATGTCAAGTATGTAACCTAGTGAACCAGCATTAATGTATTCAATGATAGAGATTTAAGCACTTATGTACGTCGCTCAGGATAAGGGCGTCTGCCAAATGCTGTAAGTAAATGTAACTGAACTGGAGATGTTTTGTAAGGAGGAATGGTCCAAAATACATTCATCCACAATCCAGACACTCATTACAGGCTATATATTTTTCTGTTGGGATGCCCAAATTTATGCACCTGTCTAATTTTGTTTTGATGCATATTGCACATTTTCTGTTAATCCAATAAACCTCATTTCACTACTGAAATATTACTGTGTCCTTTAGTTATTTGATAGATCAAAATGAAATGGCTGATCCAAACACCCAAATATTTATAAATGAAAATAATGGAAATTGTCGGGTTCCTAAACTTTTGCATATGACTGTACCTCATGAATATTTTTTATTTTATAATCTGCATATATAAAAATAGTCTACATCTGTCAATAATATAAATAATACGTTTTATATAAACTTGTATTTGTTTCAAGGGATGAGGCGTTTTTGACCAAGATAGTGGTTTAATTTTAATGAGAATCAAAAGTATTACGTGACTGAATTTTATGATATGCAACATACATGAGGGGAGTGTTTTGTACACCATTTTTAATTTTTTTCTTTAGTTTGTTTTTTAATTTGTGTGCAAGTGGGGGGCTGCGTGTGTGTGCGTGTGTTTGAAGGACTTTTTGTGCGAGTGTTTGAGGGGGCTTTTTGTGCGAGTGTTTGAAGGACTTTTTGTGCGAGTGTTTGAGGGGGCTTTTTGTGCGAGTGTTTGAAGGACTTTTTGTGCGAGTGTTTGAGGGGGCTTTTTGTGTGAGTGTTTGAAGGACTTTTTGTGCGAGTGTTTGAGGGGGCTTTTTGTGCGAGTGTTTGAAGGACTTTTTGTGCGAGTGTTTGAGGGGGCTTTTTGTGCGAGTGTTTGAGGGGGCTTTTTGCGCGAGTGTTTGAGGGGGCTTTTTGCGCGAGTGTTTGAGGGGACTTTTTGTGTGTGTGTTTGAGGGACTGTGTGTGTGTGTTTGAGGGACTGTGTGTGTGTGTTTGAGGGACTGTGTGTGTGTTTTTGAGGGACTGTGTGTGTGTGTGTGTTTGAGGGACTGTGTGTTTGTGTGTGTGTTTGAGGGACTTTTTTGTGTGTGTTTGAGGGACTTTTTTTGTGTGTGTTTGAGGGACTTTTTTGTGTGTGTTTGAGGGACTTTTGTGTGTGTTTGTGTTTGATGGACTGTTTGTGTGTGAGGGACTGTGTGTGTGTGTGTGTGAGGGACTGTGTGTATGTGTGTGAGGGACTGTGTGTGTGTGTGTGTGTGTGTGAGGGACTGTGTGTGTGAGTGAGGTACTGTGTGTGTGGGTGTGAGGGACTGTGTGTGTGGGTGTGTGTGTGAGGGACTGTGTGTGTGTGTTTGTGTGTGAGGGACTTTTTGTGTGTGTGTGTTTGAGGGACTGTGTGAGTGAATGTTGCGTTTTATTATTGTATTATTTAGTAATTATTGAACTCACAGTAAAGTATAAACATTACATTAATAACATCTAAAATTATTATGAACGTTATTAATGCTACATTCTAATGTTTTTTGATGTCACAATAATGTTTTCAAGTCATTTTCTTTGTTCTGTAGAGTTTTTGCAGTGTGTGTGTGTGTATATATTGGAAATGCTGATTTTATTTGTACATGCATGAGACTTGATAAATCTGTCGGGTTTGGTGATCCTCTCTAAACGCCATAAAAGGCAAAGATCACATGACTGAAATGACAGCTGAATGGCAAAAAAGACTTTCTCAGAGACTGAAGTAAAGGTTGTTTTGACGCACATTTATAACAATAAACATAAGTATTATTAACAGTAAAAATAGTATGAAGTGTAACATCTAGGGGCCAAATTACATTAGATGCTGAATTAGATTACGTGAGAGGAACAAAGAAAAAAGTTAAATATTTTGTATTGTTCTCAGATATCCATCGGTGGACTCCATAGGGAACGTAGGAAAGCCGTTTCTTTATTAAAATGTTACACAGCATTAAAAGAAAACACAATGGAAAAAGGAACTTATTTGATTAACTGGTCTTATATGACTTCATTTATAAATTAGTTTTCTTACTTTCCCTTTCCTCATATTTGATATTCTTTTGTCAATAGCTTCTACTGTGTCTGTAATCAATTTACACTAAATCTGTTTGTATCCAGTTTGATAAACAAGGCTTAATAATGTCAAAACCACTTCATTTCCAAGGATAATGTTTTTCGCGTACTAAAGCGAATTAAAACCTAAACGTCCACAAATGATCTTTTATTAACCCGAAGCTTACGGTTTCATAACTTTTCTTCACTTTCAGAGAGAACAGGATATGAGAATGAGTGAAATGGGTGCCCGTGGAGCCGTTAATATGGGAGGTATGGTCAAAAATCTCAGCCCAAGCTTGAACCAAATGTGTGGTTAGTCCTATATATCACTTTTACTTACTGTGTTAAAAACCTAGTTTTGTACAACCCTTGATGTACATGCAGCCATACTGTGACCTGTGATCTGAGGAGTGCTTGTCTATAAGTGTGTTGCAGTTGCATGAGTGAGAAATCTTACCCTTTTTATCTTAAAATACTTGACTTGACCCAGACATTCCCCAGTCTGGGAAATTGTAAATATCTCTAAATAATTCCATGCAGTTGACATGTACGTTTGTTACATATAGTTTATGTTTTTGGCTATTTATCTTTTTGTGGCACCAGACCAGCAATTCTTGACCATTTACTAATGGGTAGTTTTTGTGCATTATGGACTTGGTCTACTGGTTCTTTCTTATTTCTTTCTTTCTTTCTTTCTTTCTTTCTTTCTTCTTTTTTTCTTTCTTTCTTTCTTTCTTTCTTTCTTTCTTTCACTCTTTCTTTCTTTCTTTCTTTCTTCTTTTTTCTTCTTTTTTTTTCTTTCTTTCTTTCTTTCTTTCTTTCACTCTTTCTTTCTTTCTTTCTTTCTTTCACTCTCTTTCTTTCTTTCACTCTTTCTTTCTTTCACTCTTTCTTTTTCTTTTTTCTTTCTTTCTTTCTTTCTTTCTTTCTTTCTTTCTTTCACTCTCTTTCTTTCTTTCACTCTTTCTTTTTCTTTTTTCTTTCTTTCTTTCTTTCTTTCTTTCTTTCTTTCTTTCTTTCTTTCTTTCACTCTTTCTTTCACTCTTTCTTCTTTTTTCTTTCTTCTTTTTTTTTCTTTCTTTCTTTCTTTCTTTCTTTCTTTCTTTCACTCTTTCTTTCTTTCTTTCTTTCTTTCACTCTCTTTCTTTCACTCTCTTTCTTTCTTTCACTCTTTCTTTTTCTTCTTTCTTTCTTTCTTTCTTTCTTTCTTTCACTCTCTTTCTTTCTTTCACTCTCTTTCTTTCTTTCACTCTTTCTTTTTCTTTTTTCTTTCTTTCTTTCACTCTTTCACTCTTTCTTTCTTTCACTCTTTCACTCTTTCTTTCTTTAACTCTTTCTTTCACTCTTTCTTTTTCTTTTTTCTTTCTTTCACTCTTTCTTTCTTTCACTCTTTCTTTCTTTCTTTCACTCTTTCTTTCTTTCTTTCTTTTTTCTTTCTTTCTTCTTTCTTTCTTTCTTTCTTTCTTTTTTCTTTCTTTCTTCTTTCTTTCTTTCTTTCTTTCTTTCTTTCTTTCTTTATTTCTTTCACTCTTTCTTTCTTTCACTCTTTCTTTCTTTCTTTCTTTCACTTTTTCTTTTTTCTTTCTTTCTTTCTTTCTTTCTTTCTTTCACTCTTTCTTTCTTTCTTTCACTCTTTCTTTCTTTCTTTCTTTCTTTCACTCTTTCTTTCACTTTCACACAAACTGAATATTTTTTTTTCTTTTGTGAAATACTAAAACTTTTTCTCCTTTTTATTTATTTATTTTTTTTGAACTTCTGGAAGTTCAGGAATAGGATATACTTTTGTTGGAGGGCAAGTCAGATATAGAAATGTCTTATAGCATCTGTTTTCATTTTAGTGGAACATGGTACTGCACATCAAAAATAGCCTGCATTGCTCAGATTAGTACCAAGGTGGATGGACCGTTGTCTTAGTTAATATTGGTCATGCATTGTCTTGTGTAGATTCTTTTAATCCTGCCACTGCTGTTAGCGGTAACCAGGGCCCTGCTCAAATGATGGGCATGGGCATGTCAGGCCGGGGTGGAGCCATGGGGCCAGAGGGATCATCAAATATGGGGGCACCCCTCATTCAGGATAACGGAAATATGGTAACGTATCAGTGCTATTGCTTGCTACTTACTGTTTTGTGAAATGACATCCTTATCTATAACTAACGGCATATTCAGCTGTCTACAATTACATGCTGTAAAAGGCATTCATGTAAAACAGCACGGTATCAAATTATGTAATTAGTTACCGTGTAACGTACAAAAGCAGAAATGAAACAAAATGTATGCAAATAAATGAAAAGAACTAGGATAGTTTCATAGTTTTAAATCAGTCATTTAATCAAATTCGTTATACAATCTTTATGAACTGAAAAAAAAATCTTACCAAGTTTATATTACTGCCAACTCCATATTGGCACCCTTAGTAAGAAGGAGTAGAAAAAAAAAAACATTACAGATATACAAATAGATGAAAAGAGAAAAGTATGTTGTTTATACTCAAGGCAATGGCTATAAAACAAGCTACTTACCTGAAATTTTCAGTAACCAAATCTTAAATACTACCAGTATTCATCACACTTGGAATCAGCATGATGTCTGGAGAAAACTTCCGATAATCATGAAATTGCACCAATAACGTTAATGCTATTCAATGCTATAAGTGCCTCCAGTGAGTTCACACATTGTTACCGCTAAAAGCTAAAAATTCTTAGATATAAATTGCTAAACATGAATGTATCCGCATATTCCAGTCATTGTAGGTGCTGCACTTAAAAATTCAGACATGCAATACAAATGTGTCCTAAGCCTCGAAGTTCTCACTTGGCTTTCGGTGTATCTGACAGGGACCTAGTACTGGTATTTAGTCACGCTATGTTTTCCCTCTCTCTCTCTCTCTCTTTTGCTGTGGAAAGCACACTTACAAAATTTTAGCTACATTCAAAGTTGATTAGATTTATGTCTTGCAACAAATAGGATACTGTAAGCCTCAGTAAAACTGTACAGTTTATGTTGTTATTCTATTGCAATTGTTTGTTATATAGTAGTGACTTTCATTTTCTGTGGTCATCCAACATTCCAGAAAAGTAACAATTTCTTTTTAATTCATCCGAGACGTTTTTAGTCTTTTGGGGTGGTTAGATTTCGGGGTGTTGTGATGCATTATTTTGCTCTGTTCAATTTTCTGGCATGTTCTTGACCTTTACATTGTATGCATTAGTATTTGTTATATGATCATTTTACCAGTTAAAAGCGTATTTGCAGTTTTGTCTCATACATTCCTCCTTTTAATGCACACTAATTTGTATCTGTCTCTTTTTTGTTGGTACCTGGACGGGGCTGCTTTTCATCATGTCAACTTGGGGGATTTCTACGTTGTGACAATCAAAACATTCACATAAATTTTTCCGATATTCTTCGGACTTTGTAACGACACTGGTTGATTCATGATGGATTTTCTTTCACATAAAACCATACATATACTTCCCTATTCTGTCATACTGTAGCGTAATGAAAGATTTCCTCAGGGAGCACCTGCTCAAATGGGTTCTTCCATGGGTATTCGACCAGGTGTTGATTCCCCCCAGCAACAACAGTCGCCTGTGCATGGTGCTGCAGGACCTGTGCCTCCTTTGGGTGGTCCAGGTGGATTTGGGCGAGGAGATCCTGTTGGGGGGAAATTTGATGGGCCAAATAACAAGCGCCGTAGATACTAGGCTTTTTTTTTTTTCTTTTTTTTCTCTTTTTTTTTTTCCTCTCATCATAGTGACTTCTAGTCGTTTGAGCCAGACCACCTAAACTCTTGTTTATGGGATGTTGTCCATTTTTATGTCCTTTTCAGTGGCGCTGCTCTCAGGCAACCGTTAGTGTTGACCTTTGTCTCAAGTGTGCGAATCACTTTTGATCATGAATTGAAAACAGCTCTGTTTGGAGACTGATATTGCCTTAACTGTGCATATGCTGTAGGGCAGTCAGATTTTTGTAACAGGGAGCTTTTGAACGGTTGCAATGCTTCTGCTTAGTACTTTTCTTGCCTTTTTTTTTTTTTTGTTTGTTTTTTTTTTTGCTTGTTATATGATCAGCCAAAGCTCGGTGAAATTTATGAAATGTGCTCAATGACCATATTTGTGCTGAACTACTACATAGGTGCACTTTTGCTTATTTTTATAGTTTACAGTACCTGATCATGTGGGACTTTATAATTTGTGACACAATTCTGTGCAGTTGATTTTTTATTTTTTTTTTCCCCCCTATTCAAAACTCCAACAAGACTTGTTCGAACAGAGAATGGTACAATGATACATATACCTCTTTTTTTGGTTTTCTGCTTACTGTGCAGTGTGAGTGGTAAAATCTGTATTGATCAGAAACCAAGAAATGGGTATAGTCACAAAATGCTCATTTCAGGTATTATTACTTTTCTGTGACAGCAAAGCAAAAATCCCTATACACTAATGAACAGTGTCTTGTATACAGCATGTTCTAAACAGAAACAACCAAGAAGTTCTAAGATTTTGTTGCATATAACATCTTTAAATCCCAAGTTATTAGATAAATGCTTTAGTGTAGCTTTTTTGGCAAGAGCATGTTGCTTGGGACATTTTATTTGTACAACATCTGATTTACAGTGATTGTTTTTAGATTACTTTTTTGCTATATGGATAGCAATACTAGTGTATGTAATGTAGAATGTGCATGCTTTTAGCAGTCATTTTTGTTTTAGTGAATATTATGAATATGTCGGGTTATTTTCCTTTTCCTTTAAATGGTAGTTCTTGAATAAAAATACTTAAAAAGTTAGCTTTGTGCGTTTGTGCCTTTTAAACGTTACAAAAAATGTAGTTCATAAGTGTTCTCATTTTCCAACATGGTGTTAAGCACTTTCTGTCAAAAAAAAAAAAAAAAAAGAAGAAGAAGAAATGAATGCTTTGAAGAGAGTCCAAAATCAATTCATGTAATGCATGGCTGAAGTATAGCACTTTTTACTCTGTTATCGCTACCACCACACAAGCCGTTATAATAAAAGAACCCATTCTGAATTCGGTTCACTTTCTTGAATGGGTACCATGAGAGCCAAGCCAGGACATACATTTTTTAAGTTGTATTATTTATTTCTCACAGTTTGTTTTTATTCTTAATTTTTTTTTGTATATTTTACAGATCATCTACATGTAGTTAAGGCAAATCATTCTAATCACTTATATTCAGGGTTGGTAACAATGAATACAGTGTTTTTGTTTTTTCTATTCTTTTTGTTTGTCTGTCTGATATACGAATCGTAAAAGGTTACTTGATACTAAACATATTACTGTGATATATTAATCAGATGTAAGGCATTGAAATATACGTTCAATCATATTATGGTAAAATGAAAGTATATTGATGCATGGATTTTCTTGATCCTGTATTCACTGATCAGCCATAACATTAAAACCATTAACAGGAGAAGTAAAGAATGTTAGCAGGACGGAACATAGCACATAAGAATCTGAGTGACGTTGACCAGGGCCGATGTTGCTGAGCTGTGAACTTGTTGGTACCTACCAAATGTGGTCCATGGAATGACAGCTGGGACCAATGATTGGATCATGGGAGGTTAAAGCTCATTGATGTGCCTGGGGAGCCAAGGCCAGTCCGTCTTGTCCGATCCCAGAGATCCCATAGGTATTGTAGCACAGATTGCTGAAAAAGTTAATACTGGATAAGATAGAAATGTGTCAGTAAACTCACAGCATAACATTGTGCTTCATATGTGGTTGGATTTCTGCAAACCTGTCAGAGTGCCCATGCTGACCCTTGTCCAATGCAAAAGTGCCTTCAGTGGCCACATGAGTATTACAACTGGATCATGGTGCAATAGAAGAAGACGGTAGCCTAGTCTAATGAATTCCTTTTTCTCTTGCACAAGTATGTGTGCCTCGCCTACGTGGGGAAAGGGATGACACCAGGATGTACAATGATAGTGAACGAAGTGTTGCTCTGTGCAATATCTGCCAGGAGAATTTGGTTCTTAGGATTCATGTGAATGTTACTTTGACAGGTACCACTTATTCTAAACAGAATTGCAGACCCAGTACTCTGCTTTATAACAGCAGACAGTGATCAGGATTGATTTGAAGAACATGACAAGAGTTTAAGGTGTGCACCTGGCCTCCAAATTCCCCAGATCTCAATTTGATTGATCATCCATGGGATGTGCTGACAAACGAGTCCTTAAAGTAAACTTAAAGGATCTGCTGCTAATGTCTTGGTGATGCTGCGGTGTGCGGGGAGCAGTTGGGGGGGGGTTCGGTGCCTTGCTCAAGGGCAGCTCAGTCATGGTATTGCCGGCCCGAGACGCGAACCCACAACCTTAGGGTTAAGAGTCAAACACTCTAACAATTAGGCCACGACTTCCCCCCCCAAAGGAAGCGTATGCAGGACTTGCATGATATTATTTAGGTGGTTTTAATGTTTTGGCTGATTAGTGTTCACTAAACCTCATCCAATATATACACTTTTAGTATATCCATTCTGTTATTTTGTTTTACTCTACTTTTACCTATCATATGCCAGTGGTTAATTGTGCACATACATACTCTCAACTTCTGAATTGAGCTTAAGACTGTACTTTGGTCTGAATTCTGAATACCAGTGTAAGTTGTTTTGATGTTAGACCCTTACTGATCTATTAACTCAAAACTGAATATGACCCTTTGTTTCCTTCTTACCGTAGAATATAATGGGTCTGTATTCTCTTATCTAGTGCCCTCATCTATTGCATAGAATCAAATCGAGAGTTGCCATTCGGCCATGGATACACATCTCCTATTTCTGTTTTCTTTTTTTTTTAATGTCTGGTTAAGTACTGGCTGTGTGTTGGTGTCTGAGCAACTTTTACATGAAAGGCTGCTTAACTGTATGTTCATTAAACATCATTATCTTTGTGTCTGGGTGCAAACACTGCCATTAAAACAAACTTGCTGTGTTTCATACAAACTAGTTCATGTAGTATTTCACACCTTGTGCAAGCCACAAGCTGTTGAAGTCCAGAGAAAGTCTTTGGTAGAATTATGTGAAGGGAACTTGACAGATGTAATGTTCCCTATGTATGTTAAACTGTAATAAACCACATCAAAGTTTGTTGGAAGCCCAACACGGCCTTCTGTAAATTGCTACAGAATTTTGTAGACCGTTTCAAATTTTCTCTCTCCACATGTGTATATTACAATAAATGGATCTGGTAATGAATGGATCAGTACATCAGTGTGTGCAAAAACAAATTGGTACTACAAACTGGTGTGGGGTGGCCATGGTAACACGATTAGATCCAAACAAAGGAAAGAACACTTACCCTGCCTCATCACGCAGCTGTGTTAGGAGCCATAAGCAAGGGTTCATCCCTTTAAAACTGTTGAATACATGCTCAGATGTTGAACACCAGTGGAAAAGGTACATTGGGACTGAGCATCTGTGATGGGTATGACTATGGTAGAAAAATTCCTACAAAACCTTCTATAGTAAACCTGCTAAGCCAAAACAGGTTGCAGCTCCCAGTGTGTAGCAGGTTAAGGAAGTCAACTATGGCTGCTAATTTGGCATCTAGAGAATGAATCTAACTCGTAGGGAAACCTCTATAATGGAATCTGTCGCCTGAGTGAAGTCACACTTGGACAGATTCAGTGTAAGATGAGCCTTTTCAAACCTTGGAAAGTCTGCATGTAGAGTTGGTACACGGTTGGGCAAATCAAGTACACTATAAGGTCATCTATAAGGTAATATGCTGGACAGTTGGGCAGAAAATGATTAGGAGTTACAAAAAGCAAATATCAAGGTAAGGTGCCATAGAGACTTGCCATATCTTTCTAAGGGGTCTAACAATTATTCATGCAAGGTACTGGACATGAATCAGAGGCGTTATCGTTTTTGTAGTCAGTACAAAATCTGAGGCTTCCATATGTTAGACACACTGACACTCTCTTCTTACACTCAGGAGTTTTAATTACATGGTCTGTCTCACTCAACTATCTTTAATTCAAAGTGTGTGCGTGAAACCCTTGCAGCAAGAGGTAAGGACGTTTAAGGTTTAACAATTGGGCAGCTCTGAAAATTGACTTGCATGGAGTTAGCATCACATGCCAAAGCAACCTGTTTAATATAAATGGATGATGGTATGAAGGGACAACAGCAGCCCCTATCTGAAAACATCAGACCTGTAAAGAGCTACACTTTCAGCCTGATTGATGGGACTTTTTTGTTTTCACTTGAGACAAGCAGTTAGCATCAATGTGTTCAGGTTTATGGCAGGCAAAACACTCTGATTTCCTCAAATTGGGTAGGTGTTCAACTGATTTGATTAGGTTTAGCTCTGCCTTCAGACGAGTGTTCTGCTCGAATTGTTTTTATTCTTGCTTGTGGGTAAAAAACTGAGTGCTGCTGCTTGAGACACATTGTAAACGGTACATTCACTATGTACTCCAACACTGTCGGGGACAGGGTTTTAAAAGTCCTATAATAAATTCAGCTCTCTAACCAACTCGTCAGTAACATTATTATACAGTACCAGCTAGCAAAGAGAACTACTTTCTCTCGCCCAACCTCCCCACAAAATAAAAATATTGTCTATGATCCTCTGGTACAAGTTCATAATCCCTCGAAATTGCAGGTTTTACCACCTCATACTGAGGTCTATCATTGAGCAGTTGTCCATGCTTCCTGTGCCTTCCCAGCAAGCTTACATTGTACCTCTTAGTAGCAGCTGGTCTCTCAAATAACACTAAAACAGGTTTCCATCCTACTCTCCAGAAATGGTGGAAAACAAAATACTTTTTATATAATCTATCAAAATTAGATGGGTGCAAATCAGCAGTTGCAATATTCTGCACAGTGTGTGTGGTTGGACTTAATCTCTAACTCGTGCAACCGATTTTACCCTTTTACTTTCTAGCTCCATCTTTACAAATGGCCAGATAAACTAAGACCACTCATCTTTGGCCTTTTCTTTAGCCACCCTTTGAAGACAAACTTATGCAGCCTGAAACAATTCAACAAATACATCTATACAAGTTTTCTATTTTTTTACTTTATTTAATTTTTTTTAAACATAGACCATGAATCTATGTTAAATAGAATCAGAATCATTTTTAAAGTGACCTGCTATAACCAGCAAATGATCCTTTCTACATACTTCAAGAGCATCACAACTAGGAGTGTCAAGGACGTTCTGGAAATCCGCGGTCATCCATATGTTTGTGTCATGGAGGACAAGTCCTTGCTCCAAAATCAAGGTCATGAAGTACACCTACCTCTTTTAGCATCTGCTTTCATGCTTTTCCAACAAATTCTTTCAGGTTTTTGTTCCCTTTTAATTTGTCACGTGTCAGTAGTTGTTTTGAGTGAATGAATGACAAAGTAATGATGGATGCTAAAAGATTCTGATGACTTACCTGTAAAAATTGTGACTTTAAACAGTGACAATACGAGAAGGTTTTGTATAACAACACAGAAGATCTGAAATCTCTCCGTTAGTCAAATGATAGTCATTTTTATTTACTTTTTATTGTCTCTTGAATCTTATTTTTCTAAAAGGTTTACTTTAAGTTGTGATTCTTTTAACTGACATTTAAATATTCTGCTAAAGGAAAACACAGTGAGTAATTCTTATACCTATATCAGATTTTAACAATAAATCAAGCAAGTGAGCTTTTCTGGAATGAACACCACCTACATTATCAACAGTGTATACATAAAGATGTTAGCCTTGCTAGCGTAACCAAATGCTGTTGTGATTTTAGTAGATTGCTCATGTCAGTTTGTCTAGATATATACATACCTGTCTAGAAAATATACCTCAGACAGTTTAGCCATAATCCCGAGCTTTACCTGTAGACCTTTGCGGCAATTGGGTAAACTTTATGGCCAAAAGATTGTGGACACCTGACAATATCACCCCTATGTGCCTTTGATTATCCCATACCAGATTTTCTGATGACTCTTTTTATTAGATTTTGGAATGTTGCTGCAGTGATTTGACATTTACAAGAGCATTAGTAAGGTCAGTCCTGTTGTGGAGTGCAGTTATACTTCCAGTTCCTCCAGTGAAGGTGTTCGAGGTCGGGGCTCTGGGCAGGACACTTCAGTTATTCTTCTCCACAATTGGCAAACCATGTCTTCATGTCCCTCGCTTTGTGCACAGGGACACGGTCATGCTGGAACATGTTTGGTTCTTTTGGTTCAAGTTAAGAGTTAATTGTATTGCTTAAAATATATAAAGGTAAACTATACGTTTCTCATCCAACTTTGTTTGGGCAACAGTTTGGGAAAGGCCTTTATGGATAAGATGGTCAGATGTCCACAAAGCTTTTTGCTATATAGTGTATTATTAATATAACAGTCAAAAGTTAATGAATATCAAAGCAATGTAACATCACCTTAAGGTTAAGATAACTAGATTGGGTAGTCTAGTTTACCTCCCTGTCTAGTGGCTTAAATGTATGTGATTATACAGTGGGGATGTTGAGCTATGAAACGCTAATAGCCCTATTCAAAGTGCCCAGAATGCTCATTGGATGGTTGAGAGTTTAGATCCCAAGCTATCACTGATCCTTAACTCTCTACTGCTAAGTTGTATAAATTAGATAAATGTAAGTTGCTCAGGATAAGTGTTTTTGCCAAATTCTGTTGATGTAAATGTTGATATCTATCTCAGACATTGCTACAGTTAACCTTAATCGTATTGTCTCGCCATAAATCAGAGGTCCTTTCAGATAAGCGATCATCCAGGTCAAGGTGGTAAATATTTTAAAATGCCCGAAGGTCCATTCCATGATCTAAAAACAAGCCTAAAAGGACAGGCTATTAATTCTTAGCATTTTTACAACACATGCAGCAGACAGCTATACATGTTCTATCAGCACCAGTATACTTTTATGGTTTTTTAATTGTGATACAATTAATAATATATATGGCTTATGGTTCATTTGATTGATCATTTTAAACACATTTATTCAGGATTTTTATATCCTGTGGTTATTGTCTGTGGACCCATCTGGGTTACTTGATACTGACACACTGGGTTAAAAAATTTAATTGTTAAGGCACTGCAAAGAGTCACACAGTTATGCATGTGTATACAGTGCCCTCCACAATTATTGGCACCCCTGTTTAAGATGTGGTCATGGACTTCTAAAAATTCTCCCTTTTTTTTTTTTTTTTAAACAACATAGAACCCAAATGCAAAAAAAGAGAAAAATCCAACCTTTCATTTAAGTACATTACTTTGGTGGTAAAAAAAAAAAACTCACACATTTAGGGAAAAAAACCAACTTGAAATCATGTGTCCCACAATTATTGGCACCCCTGATGTTAATACTTTGTACAACACCCTTTTGCCAACAAGACAGCACTTAATCACCTCCTATAACATTTCACAAGATTGGAGAACACTGAGAGAGGGATCTTTGACCATTCTTCTTTGCACAATCTTTCTAGATCATCCAGTGTCCTGGGTCCTCTCCTCTTTAGCGCGTGCCACAGGTTTTCGATTGGGTTGAGGTCTGGGAACTGAGATGGCCATGGGAGGACCTTGAGTTTGTGACTGCTGAACCATTTTTGTGTAGATTTTGCCAAATGTTTTGGATCATTATCCTGCTGAAAGACCCAATGACGACCCATCTTCAGCTTTCTGGCAGAGGCCATCAGGTTTTTATTTAAAATGTCCTGGTAGTTCAAAGCATTCATAATGCCATGCACCCTAACAAGGTTCCCAGGGCCTTTGGAAGAGAAACAGGCCCACAGCATCACAGATCCTCCACCATACCTCACGGTGGGCATGAGGTGCTTTTCGGCATACTCATCTTTTGTTTTACGCCAGACCCACTTAGAGTGTTTGTTGCCAAAAAACTCAATCTTAGTCTCATCTGACCAAAGCACACAATCCCAGTTGAAGTCCCAGTACCGCTTAGCAAACTCCAGACGTTTACATTTGAGTGTTAGTGAGAAAAAACGTTTTCCTTGCATGCCTCCCAAACAGCTTGTTGGCATTTAGAGAGCGTCTGATGGTTGTTATGGAGACTTTGTGACCCCAAGATGCCATTCTTTGATGCAATTCTGTGACAGTGAGCTTAGGAATTTTTTTTACTTCTCTTACCATCCTCCTCACTGTGCGTTGTGGCAAGATAAACTTGGGACCTGTTTTAAACTTCTTAATGATTCCTCTGACTGTAGATAAGTAGATAAGTCCAAGTTAAGGCGAGTGGCTTGTAGCCATTGCCTGACTTATGAAGGTCGACACACATCTGCCTTACTTGAATGGGGTGTTCTCTTATCTTTGCCATATTGACAAATGGATAAATTAGGCCTCTGTGTCACGTCATATTTATACCCCAGGGAAAGAGGAAGTCGTGAATTACTAATTAAAAGTTCCTAGATACCCTGACCAACTTTAGCAACTACAGAAAAATATATTTAAAAAAAAATCAATTACATTTTTCAGAGGAATTGTTAGGGGTTCCAATAATTGTGGAACAGGTGACTTTATAATTATATATATATATATATATATGTATATATATATATATTATTAAATTGTGTTAAAGATTATATTTTTCACAATTTTTCTGTTGGAGATTATGCTTCTGCTTCTTGAATATTTTTTTTTTTGTTGTTTTTCTGATCTCCTTTAATATTAAGACAAATAAACGGTCAACTTCTAATAGTCATATATTATTAAAAATAATCAGGTCAGTTTTATTTTATTTATTTATTTATTTTGCAATTGTATCCGCTCGACAAGCCGCATGGTTCACTGGAATTTTAATGCTCATTTGTGTGGAAACCTTTGGCAGCAATATGACCTACAGTACACACAGTCTCCCCACCACTCTCGCTTCCTTTTCCTTCTCTCTCTGCAAGGAAGACATTTGGGTTTTGAGATCACAAGGTGAGTATACGACAAAAGATCTGATCTGCAGCGAGATTTATTCATGTGTTAAACAACATCTAGATGTGTGCCATTAGTTTGAACCCACCCAGCTTTCAAGCAAACAAAAATATTGGATCATGTGTGCCTCGTTTGACAGTTTAACCAAGGACCTGTCTATCAGAGAGAAGCGAGCCATTTTGAAGCTGAAAAAAGAGGGGAAATGTACTAGGCTCTGGAAAAGAAAGCAGCAGTAGTTGACGACATTGTCATTGTTGGGATATTCTTCACAGTTCTGTCAGTGATGAGCCACAAATGTTTTGGATATGAACCACAAATGAACCTTTACCAATATGATGGAAAGGTCAAAGTGTGAAGAAATATACAATCTGCTTATTATCCAAAATATGAGCTCACTGATGAAGCATGTTGAAGGAAGTGCCGTGACTTGAACTTTTATTATTTGGCACAATCTATATTGCAAGATAAAATAAAATGCTGTAATTTATAAAAGATGAGACTCGATCCCTAGGAAAGCATTTAACCTAGCATTTAGAAATTTTGACTTTAGCTCACAAAAAGGGCACAACAGTCTGTAGCCAGTAGCTAAGACAGCAATAATGCCTGTCCTGGCTCGACCCCCACAAAAAAAACTCTCACCCTGTTGTCATTCACTTTAAGACTAGTCAATTCTAGGTATCTGTAGACTCGTGCATACAGAATAGGGCAGATTCAGGAATCCTTCGATTGTGGTATGTTGCCCCTGTGACTCAGAGGTTGGCATCACGTGTCCTTAAGGAGGCATTCGCTAACCCAACCCTCCTCAGTTGCTAGATGTCCAACCAACCAATGCACTTGAGTTTATTATACAAATTTCCTAGTTAAGATATTTGTAAATAATCGTTCCTTTTAATGTTCATTTGGAATGTCTAAATTACAGCTTTAGATGTATAATGCAGCTACATTTGAGCCAAACAGTTTACTAGTTTATAACATTATTAATTTCAATGTGACTATAAGGAATGAAGTCAAATCAACATTTGTTTTTGCACTTAAAGGGTTTTCTTTTCAAATCAGTTCCAATTTTCAAGCAAATATTTACAGCCATACTGAGTGTTTAGCGATAGGTTCTGGTGTGTTTGCGTATGTAAACACCTAGCATTCCTTTGAACGCTGTCTTTAAAAGGACGAGGGACATGTAAGCACTTGTCCCTCCCAGCATTTTGGTTGTCATTGATTCAACAATTATTACACATTGTGTTGTCCATATACAATTAGACGAATGAGACAGTGGATCAGAATTACAGCTTTCACTTCCTAATATTGTCTATTAGATATCAAACCTGGAACATGTCACAATTGTTAGTGAACAAAATTACTTTTCTTCTTTCAGAATGCTTTTCCAGTCTTGTACCAGATCATATTTCAGCTAGTGTTTGCTTCAGGGGCTTCACCCTTCAGTCTCCTTTTCAGGAGTTGGTTACAGTCTGTTGATTCACTTGGTCTTAAAACATCTGCTTTTCCCCCTGATGAAGTCTTTTGTTATGTGTTTTATGTCATTGTTTTGCTGCATGATGAAGTTCCTCCCAAATAGACAAAATAAACTCTTTCTGCTGATGCAATCATGAGCTTTATCACCAATAAAGATTTGTCAACCCGTTCCAGAAGCAGCCAAATAAATCCAAGCTTGTATGTTTGGGATACTGAGTATATGGTGATTAAAAATGCAAATACAGGAGCTGGAGAGCAAAACCGAAGCCTTAGCCTCCTTTTGCAGCTAATACAGCATCATTAGTCTTGAGAGATACAAATCCTGCACAGTGGCCACAGGGTTTTTCAGCCATTCCTCTTGTCGAATAGTGGCCATGTCACTGTGAGTTCTGTTCATCAAACCATTCTGTCACCAGTGTGTATGAGGGCATTATTATCTTGATACGCAGCACCACATTCAGGGTACAATGTATGAACCACTGGGGTGCACATGGTCCTCCAGAATGGTTTGGTAGACTTTGGATACTTTGGTGTTTGAAAACATCACAAAGAATTTCTGTCCTGGTCACAGTTGCACTAGCAAGACACCCAACAATTTTTCCTCTTTTAAGCTCTCATGGGTATTTGCAACTCCAATGGGTATGTCTCCCATTGGGTTGGGTAGGTTGTAGTACAGCTGTGCTGTTTCAATTTCAACTTCAGACTCTGCTCATACTTATGGAATGTAAAATCAGTCAAGATTGGACACCGGGCCATGTGTATATACAGTATAGACATGTCATCTCCACCATTTTCTTGGCCGTTGTAAAAAATCAGGGAATTCTGACAGCTGAAATTCTGATCTTTCGTGTCATGGCATCAAGGTATAGGGAAAAAACAGTTCTAATTTTTCAGGGATTTTCCTACATTGAATATTTTTTGGTGGCCGCCAAAACGATTTTTTGTCCCGCCAAAGCCTTATTTGATCTGTAATTGGGTTTTGTGAGTGAAGCAGGCTACCGATGGAGAGAACCACTTAGCAAGAGTGTTTAGTAAAATTTAGCCTCAATAATCCACGGTATGTATAGGCCTATGACAATGTGTAGTAAATTACCTATAAAATCATTTAGTTTAAAGTTAGACTGAAGTGAGATGAAACTAGATCAAAGCACAAAGCAAGCTGTTGCTACAGTAGCTAGCTGCTAATTTTATTCAATTTTATATGGTAAAAGAAATTACACTATTACACCTTTTTAACGCTATGTTTTTAATGCTACTTTTTAATTGATATGATTATACTAAAATAATTATCAGGTCTATCAAAAAAGAATTTTATCTTTCAAAACTATGAAAGCCAGTCGTGGAAAAATCACAGCTTTTTTTGCAATATCTGTAATATCTGTGTCTGATAATTGCATAGTCTATATATAATTTGGAAGAGGTTTAAAACTGAATAATTCTCAGCCACAGTCTGGATTTATTTTCAATTTAACATTTATTGTCAATATTGGGCTTGCGGATCATGTGGGTACTCTTCCATGTCGGTCAGCCACAACCGAAGACCAATTTTGACCCAGGAAAAACCGTTTTTTGGAGGATACTGTATTTCCACATTATTTGTAATAGTACAACAAAATATATACTAATGGACCCCTTCTTGCTATATGCGTTTGTTCATTTAAAGAACCTACAAAATACAAGAGTGATAAATCTTAATTGAATCAGGAAAGGTCGACTTGACAAAAGAAGAAAATCTTTCGAAATTGAACACTAATCTCTGCCATATTTTATTTTCTGAAATTTACCTTTTCACTTGCACTTATTAAGGTTCATCATTTCCTATTGGGATGTTTACACAACACAAAAGTAAGCATCAACTTATGGTAGGTCCTGAATTGCCTTTAACTGTCATTTGATCATAAATATCAGTTGTCATTTGGGACCCATTTGATATAGTCCTTGAGCTAAAATCTTCTTTATCAGCACACTAAGATCCATTTTAACCTAGTCACTGATTTTTGGGAAAACTAGAGACAAAACATTGGGTTTTGATTAAAACAGATGTTTTCTGGGGCTAATAAACATAGCATGAAATATAAATTTCTAGGTAGCATGAAATATAAATTGCTATAAAATTTTTATTAAATATAATTGATCACAAATCAGATTTTTTTTGATCTGTCCATCACATTGCATAAGGAACCAGTTTAACAAACACAACTGTAACTGTAGTCAGTCTGCTTAAAGATGTCTAAAGAGAAAAGATATAAGAACATCCAGAACATCCTTGATGTTCTTTTCTCTCCCTTTGATATTTTATTTTTTCCACACCATTTCGTGTGAACTCTAGATTTGGGTGTTAATATCCCAGGAGCTCAGCAAATTCCGAATACTTGAATCGGCTTGCTTGGCCAAAACAAAAATGGCATAAATTAGCAATTTATGATGAAGTGGCTGGTGAACAAGCCGAGTGATGCAGTGAAACATCAGTGTGGTTTTAATAAATGTAAGTACTCTTGAAAAGCTGCTCAACTGAACAAATTAGTGGACCAGATCTAACTTTTATAGTTCACTATATCCAAGTTGACTATTTTTTAAGATTCCAGAAATCCAGGCATTTAAGAGCGTTTGGTTGCTCACTTGAACGTTAATTGGGAGCACCTGGAGCTGTAAAAGGAATTTAGAGGCAGTACCTTATTGCCTGTGATACCACGAAAAATTCCAGGCAACGCCGCCAACTTTAATTTTTCCACACCATTTTGTGTAAACTCGACTTGTGTGTTAAAAATCCCAGGAGCTCAGCAGTTTCCAAATACTTAGTCAGCCTGCCTGGCCACAACAAAAACAGCATAAATTAGGGATTTATGATGAAGTGGGTGGTGAACGTATGTCTATGACACAGCATGAATATGGTACAATATTGAAATGGTGACTTCATTTAGAAATAACTTTGCCTGCTACTTTGGGATTACAATAACCTTAACTGTCCTGTTCATGTAACGGTTTTCAATCAAAGATAAAACAGCAGGTTCAGACGTTAAAGGTGGGGTGTACGATGTTTGAAAGCCAATGTTGACATATAAAATCACCAAAACAAACACGCCCCTAACCCAAATGGGTCCCACCCCTGTATTGATAGCTCCGCCCACACATACATACATAACCCAGGCAACTAATGGAAAGAAATGTGTCTTTATCATAGCTGAAGGGAAGAATGATACGATTGCAGATAAACAAACAAGCAAAAATGACACACAAGCATAATCATGCAAAGGACAAAGGCATATATTAGTTCTGTGAAACAAAGCAAAACCAACGTTACTCACCTAGAAGGAAAAAAGCGACCTCGGCGTCCCATCGCAGGCCTTCCCACTCCTTCAGTTCTCTACAGCACTGGAAAGCTGTTCTTATATTAACACGGTTCCTACTTCTTGTCTTATCGTAAGCCTATTTTCACTTTTCGTTTTTATCCTCAATGTCAATGTTTCAATCGCTTTCTGCTAATGTCACACATGCACACTGAACACTCTCTCCGCTGCATATTGACAAGACAATCCAGAGCCCCTCTCTGCTCATTGGCTACACGTTTATTTTGTTCGTCGGCCCAACTCAGCTTTTTTTTTAAGGGTTAACCTGACGTCTACTTTATGCATCAGTAGCTGAAGATATATAGAGCAACTGATGTAAAGAGCTCTGCAAATTATTTATGCCACCAAAAAAAAAATACGTACTACTGCATGCAGGATTAATCAGTAAAATTTGCAAACACTTGCACTTCTGTGGATAACCAGAATTTAGATATTTGATGATATGCAAAGAATATTTTGACTATTTTGATATATTATTATATCATTATATAATCATTATTAATATATTATATTATATATATACTATTTGAATATTTTGAATATTTTAAAAAAATATTTTTTGTGCATTATATGCAAGTTTGCATGCACTTAGGTTAAAGATATTCAGTCTTTTTTCACTTTTTTCCTGTTAATTCATGTTACCATTAATATTTTGGCAGGTCAGTTACGGAAACTACTTTCATTAGCGATAATATTAAAACAGAAAATTTGAGGGTTATTTTTTTTCTGCTATTATTAAGTAATACTGCTCAAGCTAGAAGGCTATTGTACTGAATATTTGCATGGCTGAATATCTGCATGGCAGTTATACTGGTATTCAGTATAACAGCATGATAGTGAGTGCATTATTGCTTGTACACATCAGTTCTGGAAACAATGAATCTTGATAAATGACTTTTCAGAAACAATATTGCCAAATGTTCTGTTCCTGCTTCGTTAGCAGAACTAGATCATGAAGAAGCCACACGCGGTTCGTAGCATGTTGACTAGCTTGCTAGCTCACATCGATTTCTACATTCTCATTAAAGGTGCGTCTGTTAAAAATCAGTGTCCGTTGTTTCTTTTCATGTTCGAATGACAAAAAGAAGCCGTCTGTATCGTTATAACAGTTTAGCCGTTTTGAACTAGGAAGTGGTATTTTATTTATGCCGTGAAACGTCAGTGTGGTTTTAATAAATTTAAGTAGTCTTGGAAAGCCTTTTAAACAGTTTGGAAGATTTCAGAAATTGACAATTGTCATTATTATATGTTAATTGGAAGCACACAGAGATGTAAAAGGACTTTAGAGGCAGTGATACCATGAGAAATTCAAAGCAACTTTGCCAACTCAATTTCAGAAAAAAAAAGTATTTGGGAGGATTATCTATGAATACTGAGTAACACCTCAAGACTTTAGCCAGAAAATGTGTTTTACACCTGGGGTCTTTCCTTCAGATAGAGTTTTGGAGTGGCCATCACAAATCTCTGACATGAACGTATGGACTAAACTGAAAAAGCAATGAGGCCCACAAACCTTTCTAAGTTACACCAATGCTGTCAGCCGCATTATATTTTATATATATTTTGTCTTAAATATCTTCTGTCTACTGCACAGGTTCCCAACTGTAGTCCTGTAGTACCTCTTGTCATTATTACTCTATATAGCTTGGCTTCTAATAGAGTACCCTCCAGAAATATTGGCACCTTTTTATAGACTTTCTCTTCTCAAAATAAATACACATAACCAAACAAAATTTACACATTTTAACAAAAATTTAGATTTTGAACTAATATAATAGTCATTATCTCAGAAACATATGCCAGGATTATTGACATTTTAAGTAACAGAAATGCACGCATACACACCTTGATCATCTTGTTGTATGCTTCTGTAAAGAGTCTGCTTTGTTCTTCTGGGAAACCTTGGCAAAAATCCATGTGGATGTTATTTTGACCCGTACCAACTAACTAAATTAATGTTGCTGCAGACCAAGTACACTTCTTCATGGTTATGCATTCATGGTTCATAATGCATCTTTCCACACTGCTGTTTGGTCCAGGAATGGCTTTAAAGAATATGACAAAGGTGTTTACTTGGCCTCCAAATTACCCTGATCTCAATCTGATCTAACACCTGTGGGAAGTGCTGGGCAAACACATCCAATCCACGAAGACTCCACCTCGTAACTTACGGGACTTAAAGCACCTGCTTCTACTGTTTTAGTTCCAGATACCACAGCACACCTTCAGAAGTCTTGTGGAGTTCATTCCTTAACAGGTCAGAGCTGTTCTGGTGGCACAAAGGAGGAACTACACAATATTAGCAGATGGTTTTAATGTTATGGTTGGGTTGATTGGTGTATACATCACATTGTTTAGCACTTGCGCTAATCAGTAAAAATAGTGCTTTAATGCAATACAATACATGTTGAAAAATTGGAGGGAATTTCACATTCACATCATATAAAGAGCTTCAAAAACGTCTGCATGGAGGATCGATTCAAGATCCATCTACAATCGTCCCAAATCTTTGCAGGAAGAAACCCTGTGCTATCGTACTATACAAGGGCAGTGTGACATCATAACAATCATTTTGAAACAATCGTTTAAGTAATCCTGTGACTGTAAAATGTTTCTGTATGTTTGAGCTTTTAAAATGTCACTTATAGTATGCTATTCATTTTATATACACGGTCTATCTGTTTATTAATTCTACGTTCTGGTGCCTACTCAGTCAGTTACATTTGCACAGCATTTTTGCTGGCCTTTTATCAAGTACAGTAAACTGTATACAGTATATATTGGCTGGTTTATAATAATCATTGTTGTTTTCTTTTTACCTAGATTGATGCAGATCTGTACATGGTTTGGTAGAGCTCGGAAGATGCTTACAAGGTGAAACAATATGAGAACCATATCTCTCTCCCTCTCTCGCTGTCTAACTCTATCTCTATATATCTAACTTCACACACAAAAACCATGAGGTAAGTCGTATTCCACTTGTTCATAATTTACCGTCTAAAAATAAAGGGTCGTTTTGCATGGCTAGTTAAGATTTCCATTAACTCAGCGGTGTCCAATCTTATCCGGAAAGGGCCGGTGTGTGTGTGTGTGTGCAGGTTTTTATTCCAACGAATCAGAAGCCACACTAAAAGTCTACTAAAAGCCAAGAACAACTGATTAAACAGGTGGAATCAGGTGTGGCTTCTGCTTGGTTGGAACGAAAACCTGCACCCACACCGGACCTTTGCGGATAAGATCGGACACCGCTGCATTAACTAATTTGATATCCACTAGGTGGTGCCATAGAAGTGAGGACAAAACACCCTTAAACAGGCAAGTAACAGTAAAGTTAGTTGTATTTTAGTAGTAATGAATGTCAAGATTCATCCTGAGATGTTTCTGCTCAGTTTAAAAGTAATGCATTTACTTTTTAAAAAAAGTCATTTTTCTATTCAGTTTACTGTTGTCTGTACACCAAAGAGATGGAGATACTTTAGCAAAATAAAAGCAAATGGCAAAATCAGTTGTCTTTGTGTGTGTGTGTGTGTTTTGCTTTCCCTCCAAAGAACGCTGGAGCTTT
Organism: Tachysurus vachellii; assembly: GCF_030014155.1. Lineage (NCBI taxonomy): Eukaryota > Metazoa > Chordata > Actinopteri > Siluriformes > Bagridae > Tachysurus > Tachysurus vachellii. The sequence goes on along the minus strand of NC_083483.1, from coordinate 6,424,476 downwards.
ATTTTGTGTGAGGTTTTTTTTTTTGCTTATTTTTGGGCTTAAATGAGAAGGACAGTGGAACACACAATGTACAGATACTGAACTTTGTAAACCCTATTAGTCAGTGAACCGAAGTAACACGTCAAAGGATCTTCCGATAAGAAGTATAAAGTATGTTGGCTTTAGATGAGCTGATGATCCTCTCGCTCAGTCATTCTGGGTCGTCAGGATGTGGAACTGAGTGATTAAAAATAGACAAACTTGAATGAAGTCGAATGACACATCTGTTTGAAGTCTGAATGTAAATGTGGAAGTGCCACTGAATTTTATTAAAAGGCTCTGACTTACTCGCTATGTGGAAACAATAACATTTGTACAGTGTATTCAAACACTCCAAGCCTTTGTTTAGAATTCATTAAGTGAGTCTGAAGTTGTTTCTTCGAATAAGTCGAGACAAACGGTGCTACAGATGTTCATGCGAATTATTTATCGGCTTTCATATATTCTAGTCATTTATCACGCGAGAATCGACACACAGCTTTTTAAGAATTGGAAGGTTATAACTTCTAGTATATTAATCACCATAACTCCCTTATATAAGTGCCAGTGAATGTGACTAGATAACAACTGTGCTGTATTAGGCTAAGAAAATTAATTTAAGATGTTATACAAAGACATTGCATTTGAAAGAAACGGATTTACTAGAAAAAGAAATAGAATTTCTTCTATTGTAGCCAAATAATCTGCTTACTAATAGGCTACTTAATGGTTCAAAAGAACTTGAGCTCAAACTAACGTAATGTAACTAACTAACATTGTGGAAACTAAAGATTTTTGCAGTGCTTTATGGGTAATAACAACGATTAATTCTTATGACTAATTCGTGTTTAGCAGTTTTGTTTTTGTTTTGTTTTTTGTATCTAGAAGGGTTTGAAATGTTTCTGAAATGAAACCCTGTGTTGTACGTTTTTTTTCCCTGAGGGACAGACCAAAGAACCCTTTAGAGCAAGGATTGTCAAACTCTTTGCGAAACAAGGAGCCGTTTAACTGTGAAATAAATTCCACTGACCTTATCTTTTCAGTTAGTTTATAAATAGAGTCCCAACTGTTTTAATATCAGGTTTATTATTTAAATACGTGCTATAAATTATTAGAGCCGGAGTTTTTTTTTTTATTCTTGAACTTTCCAATGACCAAACACAACAGGTCCTGGTTAAATCTATTGTACTTGTACAGTAGGCTTGCTTTTTTATTGCGGTATGAATTAAACCCGTTCTATGTAAATAAATAGACTGTCACGTAGGTTTATAACTAAGAATCCAATCATCAATTTAAGGGTTGACTTATTAACTACTGAAACAAAATCTGTCTAACTTTCTTAGAAGAACTTGGACTACACAATAATGTGTACACTGTAGCTCAGTTATACAAGTAGTCATTCTGGTGATATTTCATTCATGCTTCTTTTGCCCTTGCTGTGCTGCTGTGATTCAGACTTTACATTATACTTTAGGTATTTATACCCATTCAGCCACAAGAACATTAGCGAAGTCAGGCTTTCCAATTAATCACACTGCTGTTCAGTGGTTGAGGTCATTGTCCTGTGCAGGACACTCAACTTCTTCCACACAATCCATGGCTAATCATGTCCTTTATGGACCTCAGTTTATGTAGCATGGCATTGTCATGCTGGAACAGTGTTTGGGATAACCTTAATTCATTTCCAGTGAATTCGTTACCAGTGAAATTTGTTGCAAGTGTTTGGAGGAAGATCCACATGTGAGTGTGATGTTAAAGTGAACAGGTACTTTTTGTCCTTATAGAGTTTATTTCACTTTATAATGTATCTGATCATTAATGCTCATTTTGCTGGATACATAGGCCAGTTTGATTTTTCTTAAACATTTTATCATTCAAAGTGGAATTGAGGTCAGTGTGAGGGTGGTGTTCACTCCTTATAATATCTATGCTTTTCCCATTTTTTTCTGTCATTATTGGGTTCAGAAATTTAGAACATGTAATAAATAAAGTAAGTGGGTCATAATGACCTATTCGATTTTAAAACGCTTCAGGCAGCAAAGTTCTGAACCCAGATTAGAAGTTTAGCTTTATTGTTTTAACATTGATTGGTTTTTGAGTTTTCGTCGGTAGAGTTTTACGCATACGGTCCTTTTGAACTTTACGATTATTTTCTCCAATATGGTGATTTTGTTTTCCCAACAAAAAGGTTATAATATTTTGGATTAATATATTGAACTTTGTGGGGGCACGCTGGCTTAGTGGTTAGCACGTTCGCCTCACACCTCCAGGGTTGGGGGTTCGATTCCCGCCTCCGCCTTGTGTGTGTGGAGTTTGCATGTTCTCCCCGTGCCTCGGGGGTTTCCTCCGGGTACTCCGGTTTCCTCCCCCGGTCCAAAGACATGCATGGTAGGTTGATTGGCATCTCTGGAAAATTGTCCGTAGTGTGTGAGTGTGTGAGCGAATGAGAGAGTGTGTGTGTGCCCTGCGATGGGTTGGCACTCCGTCCAGGGTGTATCCTGCCTTGATGCCCGATGACGCCTGAGATAGGCACAGGCTCCCCGTGACCCGAGGTAGTTCGGATAAGCGGTAGAAAATGAGTGAGAGTGAGAATATTGAACTTTGGTTATCAAATGCCTTTTCTCATAAGCATGCCATTGGTGCAGATAGTCAGAAAGTCCTATTTTGGTATCTGACCACAGCATGTTATTCCTTTTGCTGATACTTGGCAATGAAAAAGATCATGCAATGCATTTTTTGCAATCCTTCCAAATTCAAGTGAGCAAAATAGATTGGTTTACAAACTGGAACTGAAACTGTGTTAACACAACACTAATGTTTATGCTTCCATTCTTCAGCTGAACATTTATATATTCACTTATTTTGTAATTAACACGTTTTTTTTTTCTTTTCTGGTAGACTAAATTGCAGGTGAGTATCTATCTGTAGAATTCATTTTGACACACGTGTCATTGTGAAGCATCATGTTCAATATTATGCAGCTAAACAGCCATTTCTAGCGTTCCTCTAAATGCTTAGTATGGATTATTCCAACCTTGGATTATAAACTCTCCAATCCTTTAATCACTTGGCTTGGATTGTAATTGAATGTATTGTAGTTGTTTACAAGAACAATACTGTAGTTAATGTTAATCTGCAGTTTGTGAACCAGTGCATAAACACACAGCCTTTTAAGATGGAAAAAGAAAATAATTGTGTAAGCTGTAAGCTAATAGTTTGTATATCCTTCAGACTTTTTGCAACTGGACAGAAGGGGAAAAAAACTCCAATTTTTATAATTTATGAGAAGCACAAAAAGGGGAAGCACAAATGTAACCTTGAGCAAGTTGGAATCTGATATTAAAATCTGTTTCTAGAGGAAAATATCTCATAGTGTGAGGTCACTGTTTTCCCCTTATTATAATTTCATACCAAAAGTGAATGGAACAAATTGATAACTCGTCAAATACATATATATCTGCTGGGAAATGATTTGGCTTAGTGTAAGATGTTTTATTGTTGCTTTTTGCTGCTCCAAGGTTTCTCCGTTTTTTTGCCGAAGTTCAGGATCGACTGCATCCTTAACCAGGATAGTAAAAGCAGTTAGTGAAAATTAAATGTAAATAATTATTTAATGTGTACACAGTGGAGGTTAATAACTCTGACACGATTGTTTACATCATGCCACAATATCAACACAGCATTTGATATTTCCATTAACCTCATTTTCCACCATCCCCAACCCTTTTCAGCCTGAGAATGTCTTTATGAAATGGTGTTTGAACTGCAGTCTTCTAGAAGATCATCAACCCCAACTACTTCTGAAAATTTCTCTTACTAATGATAAAGGAAGGCTGCGAACCGTGGAGTTAGTAATCGTAGCCTTTCTTACAAGTCCCTGTTTGTTTAAATTTGAATCCGGTTGGGTAATTAAAGATTCCAGCATCGCCAGATGTTTTCTTTTCTTTTGGCCTAATGAAGAATATTAACCGATAAATTAATAAAAACATGAATAAAACCTTTACAGAATAAAACCTGCATCTCATCTGTCTTTTCCAGCTCAAAATAACTACAGTGTGTCTTAAAATAGAATCATTAAAATCATTCTGATATTGAAGGGTTTTTCTTTTGTTGTAGTTGTTGCTTTAATTGTTTAAATCAATTTAGTATCTAATATTAGAAACCATCCTTTATCCATGCCTTTTCTATTCTAAGTTTTATGAGGCCAATTCATTTAAAGAGCTATTTTACAAGGTTTCATCAGAAAAAGTTTGAGTTTCTGTCATATATTAATGTAAAAAATTAAATTTAAGTTGTCTATATTTGTCTATATTTATTTCTTTGTGATTTTAGGTTATTTTAATTCTTATTAACCGTTCTTGCCATGAAGATAGCCTCAGTAGCTGACATGGCAGTAAATTATAGCAACTAACTAAAATCTATTCTAAGTAATAAAAATATACTTTTAATTCACATACCACAATCACGTCAGTGGAAGTCCACATGATGTTGAACCGGAAGTTGCGTAATCCAAATTTCCTCAAGATCATGGGAAGAAGAAACGTTCTCTTTTTTTCTGTTTCTTTTAGTTTCATGCGCCTATGACATTTTGATGTTGACTGATGAGGTTGTGTTAAAATTACAACTCTACCACGTATTCTATTTTGGAAATGAAGGATCAATAAAACAATTCATTTTAGTTCCATTAGCAGGGATACTAGTTAATCACGTGTTTGCTAATTTATTGCTGAATAAAATCTTAACCCTGTCACTCATTTGAGAACAAAATGGAACAACTGTCAGCAAAGAATCTTTGTAAAATGATTTGGGTTTGATCATTATTCTGTAACATAAACAATACACCAGTAATGAGAGACATTTACTACACAAATTTCCCTTTCACACTGCTGTGGATTCTACCACGTTTGCTCTAAAGCCTACGGATAACGATAAAAGATCACCTACCCCATGTGAGTGTTGTGAATGCACTGTAACATGGTACGAGATGGAAAATAAACACTTTGACATCATCACTGCTTTCATTGCTCTTAACATTTGGTAAGTATCTACTGCATCTACGTTCACAGTAGCAATCTACAAGCCGAGTTTTTGTATTTTCCCTAATTATATCTTAATTCATATTGTTATTTATTTCCCTTTCACAGAGACTCGACATTATTCATGACTTTGACCTGCATGAACAATACCGTTAAAGCTGTGTGTGTGTATATACTGTAATTTGTTTTGTTAGACCTGTAAAGTGACCTATATTACTAAGTATATGTTTACCGTACATTATTGGTTATACATGCTAATATTTCATTATATCTTTTAGCTCATGAGATGATTCTGCCAAACAATCGTGACACAATCCAACAGACTTTAAGGCTAACTTTAACATTCACAGGATAAATTAATTCAAGACCTACAGAAAACTTTCCTATACCAGTTGTTGCATCATGTTTTTGTACTACGAGATCAAATAGCTGATCAAGTCTTTTCTTAAAACCATTTGGCAGCCGTATTTCCCCTCGTGCCAGTCGTGCTAGAAAAAAATGATAATGATAGAGACATACAGTATGGACAAAAACAAAGAGAGCTCTTGCCACTAACCCAAGGACTCTGTTTCATTCCATTAACCAATCCAGTAAATTACAGAGTGGAGTGCGTGGAGAGAAGCTGAGACTGCTGGTTACGACTCCGTCTCGGACTATTTCTGTCCTCTGCCAGCGTGTTGTGGAGGGCGGGGACAGCTCACATACTCCTAAAACTTTTTTTTTCCCTCCCACACTTTTTTTTTTATTCTCAAAGATGAAAAAAGTCCTTAAAGAAGAGAAAAATACTACGTTACAAAGATTTAAGGAGTTTTTCTTTAGGTATCTTTGTGTAAAAAAAAAAAAAAAACAGGAAATTTCCTATTATTTTATCTTTAAGTCTGATTTTTTTTTTCTTTTTTTTTAATATTCTCAAAGATGAAAAAACTCCTTAAAGAAGAGAAAAAAGAGTTTTTCTTTAGGTATCTGTGTAAAAAAAAAAAAAAAAAAAAAACAGGAAATTTCCTATTATTTTATCTTTAAGTCTGATTTTCATATATATATGAAATATATATTCCTTAAAGAAGAGAAAAATACTTTGTTACAAAGATTTAAGAAGTTTGGTATCTTTATGTAAAAAAAAAAACAGGAAATTTACTATTATTTTATCTTTAAGTCTGATTTTTTTTTTCTTTTTTTTTAATATTCTCAAAGATGAAAAAACTCCTTAAAGAAGAGAAAAATACTACGTTACAAAGATTTAAGGAGTTTTTCTTTAGGTATCTTTATGTAAAAAAACAGAAAATTTCCTATTTAATTTTTAAGTCTGATTTTTTATATTATTTTTTTTTGCTGGATATATACACCATCAGGGAAATATGAATCTGCGAACTTGGGTATAAAGTATAGAATTGCTAGCGTTCTCATCAGCATGATCTATTTTCATACAATAATTCCTCACCTTAGTACTTAAGCAATATATTTACTACAAAAAAGTTTAGATACTCACACTTTACCGGATGAGACACATTTAAAGGAAGTTTCCATGCCAACTATTATCTAAAGAATATGTGATTGTAGCCAGATATTGAGTGGAAATTATATTGTACAATTCTAATTAGTACTAGGTTTAAATGAGATAGAGGTTGACGTATGCACCAGTACATAAGCAGATTAATCAATAATAATATATAGATTCAGTGAGTCATTCCAGGGCATGTACATACACAATAAGTTCACGCTGGAGCATGTTTTTGTATTTTGTGTGAGCTGAAATTGATGGGTCAGTTGCATCCCCGAGAGAGAGAGCATAATTATGACTTTTTTTTGCATCGAGTCTCCACTTTTTAGGTAGAAATGTCTTGTTGCCGTAGGCACTGGGTTCCCATTGTTATAATCTTTCTTTAATTTGTTAAATGAGTTTATATTTATCATATTAATTATTTGAGGTTTAAGAGTATCATAGTTCATGCCCTACTTTCTTACACTTTAGCATCATTTACAGGCCCACTTTTGTTACATATTACTTTTTGATTTCCTTTTTTTTTTTTTGTCTGTTTAGAGATTTTAATTATTTAGACTACTATACATGCAATACAAGGCTGAATACAGGTACAGTCCAAAATGTTGGTTGTTTTGAATACTTTTAATAATTATCTTTGAATACCTTTTTCCCGAGATTTACATTATCTCATTATACATTATACATTATACATCTCATTATACATCTCATTATACATGGATAGTGATATGTGACTGTGGAAACCCTGGGAAACAAATACACATGCTATGATTTACTCTTTATTTGAATTATTTTTATTTTAATTCAGACACAGAAAATTCTTAAGACACAAGTCAAGTTTTGTAAAACTGTATATTGACAATCAAGTGGTACAAAGACTCGCTGCCATATCACAGCTCCAGTTCAAACCTGAGCTCTATGAGGATTTTCTACATGTCTACGTGTTCGTCATGTGTTCACACAGGTTTCCTCTACGTTCTCATATTTTATCCCACACCACAAAATGTATACATAAGATGGAGTGTCACATTATGGTTATGTATTTATTGTATTATGTATTATGTATGTGGTTATGTATATATTAGTTATGTATTTATTTTGGACTGATTTGATGGTTATTTTAATCTCTAAACCTCTTAACTAAGCTCTAAAACATTTGTGCATTACACCAGATAAGTCTTGGTTGGCTGAATTGCAACAGTGAGTGTTGACCTCATTTAACACAACACTCTACGCATGTGAATAACCAGACGCATAGAGTGTTGTGTTAAATGAGGTCTTGTGTGTTGAACTGCTGGACTCAAAATGCTCAGAAAGCTTTGCAGCAAGTGCAAACATCAAAAAATACAAAAAAAGAAGATCAACAACAACATTATTATGTTATTATTATTTTATGCAATAGGGGTGGCACTGCATTTGCAATGTAGCTCCAGGATCCCTGGTTCAATCCTGAACTTGGATGACTGTCTGTATAGTGTTTCTGTTTGGTTGAGTGGGTGAGTGAGTGAGTGAGTGATAGTGATAGAGTGAATGATAGGGTGAGTGAGTGAGTGAGAGAGAGAGAGTGGCTGATTGAGTGTGATTGAGTGAGTGAGTAAGTGAGTGACTGAGAGATAGTGACTGTGTGAGTGAGTGTGATCTAGTGAGTGAGTGAGAGTGTGATAGTGATTGAGTGAGTGAGTGAGTGAGTGAGTGAGAGTGAGTGAGTGAGTGAGTGATAGTGAGTGAGTGAGTGAGTGAGAGATAGTGAGTGAGTGAGAGATAGTGAGTGAGTGAGTGAGTGAGAGATAGTGACTGAGTGAGTGGGTGAGTGAGAGATAGTGACTGTGTGAGTGAGTGTGTGATAGAGTGAGTGAGTGAGTGAGTGAGAGTGTGATAGTGATAGAGTGAGTTAGTGTGAGATAGTGATAGAGTGAGTGAGAGAGATAGTGAGTGAGAGATAGTGACTGAGTGAGTGGATGAGTGAGAGATAGTGACTGTGTGAGTGAGAGTGTGATAGAGTGAGTGAGTGATTGAGTGAGAGTGTGATAGTGAGTGAGTGAGTGAGTGAGTGAGTGAGTGAGTGAGAGTGTGATAGTGAGTGAGTGAGTGAGAGATAGTGACCGAGTGAGTGAGTGAGTGAGAGTGTGATAGTGAGTGAGAGTGTGATAGTGAGTGAGTGAGTGAGTGAGTGAGTGAGTGAGTGAGAGATAGTGACTGAGTGAGTGAGTGAGTAAGAGATAGTGAGGTTCTCCAAAAGAGAAACATAGCGTGTCTTTTGATGCCCACCTGCTGTTTAGAAATAAGCCAGCGGGCTTTAGGACCCAGAGCAGCGGCTCGTGTGTACAGATCAATGTGCTGCTTTGAGCTGAATAAAAGTTGTGCTGGATTCAGGCTGTTAATACACAGCTCAGGTCGTGTGTCCTTTCAGTGGATATTACAAGCTCTGGACTATAGTCATTACCCATTTAACGCTATTCATTTCTTCCTTCCTCTATAAAATGATTGTGAGATATGTTCTGAATTTAGGTTACGTGCTAATATGAGTGCATGGAACAACTTTGCGCACAGGGGTTCACTTGTCTTGGATCGGTCCAACCACCTGTAAGCGTCTGAATGGAAAGTATGTCACCGCAGCAGCACGTAAACATCACCCAGAGCCGCTCTTCATCACTCACTGAGGAGATCAACATGTGCGCGCATCTGGATACCAAGCGGGTACGCGCAAACATTTCTCTTATTCCTCCATACAAACAAACAAGCCTGGGATTTAATCTTGTTTATTACTAATCTGTATTTCCTGAGTATACTTTTAGTTACAAGTAACTATAGATAATAAGGCGACAGTGTTACTAAACCAGTGTGTGCCTAATTACGCACCGTCTCGTCGTGATTGTTGCCTACAGTTATTCCCTCTCTAATGAATAGTGTTTATGTTAATAGTGATTAGTGAGGAAGGGAAAATTCCTGCTCTGCAGATGTGCAATTTGTTCAGGATTGCTTTGTGCTTGCAGATGTTTCTGCATTGGAAGAAGATGTCCTGTTTATTTGGCTTTTACTTTGCGCAGCAGCCCTTTTTTTTTCCCAATAAGATGCTTTGACATATAAAGGATACATTACGTTATACTTTGGATATTTTTCATGCACGTGCAATTTTATATTATCCTAGACACCTAAAAACAGTCACTACTGTGATTGCTGTATTTTCGGGATGACAGGAGCATTTAAATGCAGTTTAGAATGAGCTGGAAAAGTCTTGCACCGTGGTCTGAGAGCTGGCGTCTGAACGGCGCTGAAGTTAGCAGTAATTCCATGTTTATGCGGAGTTATTTCAGGGAACCCTCTCCAGCCTGGGATGCCAGTGGTTAGACCATCCTGTTTGTCATCCCTGGTTTCATGTGTTTGGATTTCCCTATGTGATTTGTCTCACTTCAGCATGTATAGCTTTTTTTTTTCTGCTTTTCAGCTTGGCCAAGATCTTTGGTTTTGTTTGTCTGGCTCAAGAAATTCCTGTTCCCCATTTTGTTTGACAGCTAAGTCCCCATAACATGAGCAGGTCAATGTGTCATGTATGTTGTTAGAAGAAGAACTTTCCATTTTTTATTAGATTATATTGTTTTTTATACTTTAACTTTTCAGTTATTCTATAAACGTCTATTTACTATAGATTCATGACTAGTGTTTGTACCAATTCTGAATATGAGCACATACACCAGCCCTTAGATTTTGTTGACATCCCTTCTCTCTCTCTCTCTCTCTGTCTCTCTCTCTCTCTCTCTCTGTCTCTCTCTCTCTCTCTCCCGCTCTCTATCTCTCTCCCTCTCTCTATCTCTCTCTCTCTCGCTCTGTCTGTCTCTCTCTCCCTCTCTCTCTCTCTCTCTCTCTCTCTCTCTCTCTCTCTCTCTCTCTCTCTTTCTCTCTTTCTCTCGCTCTGTGTGTGTGTGTTGTGGCTCTTTTTTTTTTTTTCCATTTATCATACACATCATATAATATGCCTATATTTCCACCTATATTTGAATTCTCTTGTAACAAAGTAAACTTAAAGTGAGTCTCAATTAGAAATGACCTTTGCTTAGAAAGCAGGTTAGCAGGTTTGCGTTGAAGGATCACAGAATAAAATTTGGCAAAGTATGATTGATGTGTCTGTGTTTGTCCACTGCATCATTTAAGGCAAGGTCTGTCACATGAAGCTGTCAAATCAAAGGTAAATTTGTGGAGGGGTGTGGTGAGGTGTGGTGAGGTGAGGTGAGGTGAGGTGAGGTGAGGTGGCGTTGTTTTGGGTTTTTTGGAAGGACAAGTTGAACATTGGAGTGTGTATCACTTAAACTCTGTGTGCTGCAGGTTTCCTGTGGATAATGGAAATTGTTTGTTTCTCGCAATCAGATGCTGGAACGTGGTACACTTCCTGACATATTCAATGGAATGTTGTATTAACTTTATCTCTTCTTTGAAGACACGACTGGGAAAAAGCTTTATTACTTAGTAAAAATTAAGTACAGTTTTTTGTGTTTTTATTTGACAGCTACAGTAAGATTTTTAGATTCACTTTCATCTGTACCGCTGGAAGCCAACGGAAGATTTAACTGTTTAAAATATAAACCCAAAATCTGGAAACAGATTGTGAATATAAATCAGCAAAACCCAGCCTGCTTAGGACATGCTTAGTATGTTAGTCAAATGTCCATCTCAGCCAGGCATGCTGCTTTAACTGTAATCAATCAGATCACTCACTGCTGATTAGTTCATTTATATCATTGTAGTAAGTTATAAATATTTTAGGAAATAAATATTTCAGGAATAGTAAATAATCACCCTAAAGCTATTTGATCATCCTCATGTATAATCATTGTATGTAATTATTAATTTAAGTGCATATGGGACTAATGGAATCAGTTTAATGATAATTAAACTGATTATAACTGATATATAATGGAATCAGTTTAATGATAGTTTTTTTAATGAACGGAAAGGGGATGTATTACTATGCTGTAATGCATGTGGTAACGAAAGCTAATGAAACTAAAAAAAGAGGAAACTGTTTGACTGCTTTTTGTAGTCAGCAACTTTTTCATGTGTGTGTTCTTCAAATTCTTACAAATTTTATTATTCTAATTTCTTTGCTCAGGCTATGGCTTCCATAGCTATTATACCTTGACCTTCTAAAACGATTAGAGCTCTTGACTTTACAAAAGACACTCTGTTGTCTTGCCAATACTTGGAGTGAGTGAATTGCTTCTTACACATCTTGAGTCCACTTGAAGGATTTTAGTTTAGTTTTTTTTTTTTTTTCCCCAGAAACACTTATTCTATGATGAGGTTTGTGCACTTTGATCCAAAGTCCATCACATACAGTAGTGTTACATTTGTTCTTGTATTTATAAATTATAAGGTCCCTAGAACAGAACTTTTAAACAAAAATATTGAAAACCTGAATAGTGCAAACAGAAAAGAAAATATAGGTTTGTTGATTTGGGCTATAAATGGAAAATAGTGTGTAATATGCACAGAATTTACCGATTGTACAGTATGTACTAATTACTGTAAATAGATCGAAACAATCACCAAGATTTTTATCTCTGCTTGGTATCACTGACATCTGTAATACACTATCAACACTGACTAAGGAAGTGGATGTGAAATACCCAAAGTGGTTTATTTACTGTGCCATCCCGATAACCCATGTACACAACTGCTTTTGCTAAAAAGTCTAAGCACACTAAGCACACACGTTGTCTAATCAAGGCACAAATTACACAAAAGGAAAGACTTTTTTTATTTCCAGAAAGAAATGATTTTTTTTCTGGTTTTCATACGAAACACAACATGAAGCACATTAGTGCAAGTAGCACATTACATTTTATCATTCTTATCATCATTACAGACGTTGTCAATGATTATTTATCCCAAATATCACACCCAAGTACAGTTTAATGTCAGCCATATTTGATGTCGAGATAATTTCACTTGACTGTGAATTATCAGGAGTATTCCAGCTATAACATATAATCCATGTATCTCTATAAATATAATGACGTGTTCATGTTTCCACAAATCTGTCTAAACACTAGATGGAATTCATCTTTATTTGCTTTAATAAAATAGATTTGTTCATTTAATGATACATTTAATGATTTGTTTGATTCTAAATCTTGTATGAATTCTAAAGAGTGAGATATATTTTGGTGTCTCTCAGATGAATAAAGACAATGTGCAGTGCATTTATTTTTTACTTCTACTGTATTTACTTGCTGATGAATGAATTGTGTGGACATTTAAAGTAACAATCAGGATTTTGTTTTCTTCTTCTCAGAGGACGAAGGCCCTGTCTTGTCGCAGGCAGTCTGCTCCTTCCTTGGTCATCAGCAAAGCACTAACTAGATCCAGAACAATATCCAGGTATGGAATCTGTGTGTCGTATTCAGAGTTGGCAACTCAAGGTCAAAGATTGTGTCAATATTTACGCAAGGAAGTCTCTCATATTCACAGTCGTGTTAAGTTGGTGCTGAAGTTGATTTTCTGGGCAGTTCAGTCAGATAACTAACACGACTTGATACTAACGATCATGATAACACGATACTGGTCCATGCTTCTGATCTTGCCAGAGTTGAGGTGCCTGATATGAGATTTTAAAAGCAAGCTACAATTAAAAAAAATTAAAAAAATTAAAAGACTATTATGATTGTCTATTAACAATATGCCTTCCACTCTCATTATTCTGCAGCTTAATTTAATTAATCAACAAGGAGTAAATTAAATTAAATCATTAAATTAATTAAAACTGATTTTAGTGTTTCGTGCTTTCCTGTAAAGGAAATGCGCTCAAAGATTAAACCCCCACTATCATCATTATCTACCACAGCTAAACAGCTTAACATGCATGATACAGCAATAACATTTTCTGGGTAAAACATCTTCCGCTAATAAATAACATGTAGGTACAAGGTATATTTCCACAACTGAGCGCATGTTTAATGAAGGTTTGTACCGAAGTTTTGAGAAATCTTTGTTTGCCGTGGAAAAATGTTTCACTGTGTTAACAAGTTTGACCCAGATACTGTGATCTGCATCAAAATGAAAAAAAAAAAAAAAAGAAAAAGAAAAAAAAAAAGAAAAACTTTTTTCTTGGACAAATATATGGCAAATATTTTATCCAAATGTCTATGTGAATCCCGTTTAGTGTTGGGAGATGGTAGATATCATAGCAATAGTCATTTCCTAATCCAGATTTACAACTTTCTGACATTGAGATAGTGATCATGGGAAGTTATGTCTCATTCGGAGGAAGCCATCAAGAGATAGCAGCAAACCCTTCTGCCCTCAGAGGAAAGACTGTCTTCACCAAATGTATATCATCCAATCAATCAAAAGAAGTTTGCAGTGTTCTAATATAATCTCCTTAATTCAGTCCATTCGGTTCTCTTCTAAGTACTTTTCGTCTATTCTAGGTTGCTTTAACCATGCATCCATTTTCTGTATCAATTATCGTACACATGGTTGCTGAGAGACTGGAGTCTGGGATAGGGGACTCAATGGATGGGGTGCCAACACTATTTCACAGACACAGATGCTACTAAGGCAACCTAGAGATGGCAATCAGCCTACAATGAATGTCTTTTTGGACTGGGGTGGAAACGAGGGGACCTGCAGGAAACCCTCAGTGCATGGAGAAAACCTGTAAACCCCACCCACACAGTGCAGTAAAGGGAATCGAACCTTCAGCCCTGTAGGTTTGCTAAGAACTAAGCCACCCTGCCCCAAATATTACATTACATTAAATTACATTATGTCTACATGGTTTATTCTTTACAGTGTTTCTTCTTCTTTTCTATTTGTGTTGCTTGAACTGGCCGTTCATCTCGTGAGACGACGTTAAGATTTAAAAAAAAAATAAAAATCTGATTCCTTGAATTCTAGCACAACCCTATCCGTGATAAACTGGATTTGAATGACCTTCATTTGCATGTCTGGCTTTGATATTTTATAATGCGATATTATGATTATGCGGCATGATGGTGCAGCGGGTGATTTGGCCGCTTTCTATCCCCAGGCTCCCCAGTCACTGAGTTCACTTTACTTGCCTGTGTGTAGTTTAGCATATTTTGCCCTGTGTCTGTGTGAGATTCCTGCAGTTTCTCTAGTCTCCTTCTACCTCCTTATAACATGCCAGTTGGTGGATTGGCTATGCTAAATGTAGTATATCACATCACCTTAGTCCTTGTGTTCCCGGGTTAGGCTCTAAGTTCACCGTGACCCTGATCAGGATAAAGTGCTTACTGATGATGAATGTATAACTGATATCATTTTAATCTTTGCATAAGAACATCCATCTTTATAGCAACAGTACTTTTGATTTCACTGTTTTGAAAATGATAGGAAAACAAATGAACGAACACTTTTTATTAATCGTTATTTATTTAATAAGTAGGTTTTTTTATATATATATAGTTTTGTTTTTCATAGTTTTTCAAGATTTTTCCAAAATCTTTCCATTTTTTTTCCCCAATTGTTTTGAAGTTATCTCTTGTGAAAGATGACAATATTGTTGATGACAATACTGCTGTAGTGAGTAACGCTTCTCTATTACACTACGTGTTGCTAACATTATTCAGCTACCTTACATTTATTCACTGAACAGATGCTTTTATCCAATGTGTCTTACAAATGAGGAAATACAAGCTAAGCGATATATCAAACACAGGACAATACAAGCAGTGCTACCATACAAGTGCATAGTGTAGAGGTGAGAGAGAGATGCTTGTTTTTGTGTACAAGTTAAGGTTAATCTGGCTTAGATAAATGTTCATGGAAGAGAAAGGTCTGCTTTTTGAAGACCTGACAGATTTTGCTGTCCAGATTGAGGTTGGAAGCGAGTCAGTTTGAAGGTTCTGGAAAGGATCTTTGTGACTCACTGAGTCAGCACTAGCAGGCTTTGGTTGTTAACTGAACGTAGTTAAATGTGTGCGGGTCGTGATCGTGGTCTTGGAGATGTCAATCATTCTTTTTAATTAGTACTATGACGCAATTTACTCCTTGTTTGAGTCTCTGTTTGACTTTTATATGGCTATGTATATTTACATATTGTATGGAAAACCCATTGTTTTTTATTTATTTATTTATTTTAAAAAAAACTGCAATAAGTAAAAATCAGAAATAAGGTAATCACAGAGTGATGAAAAACCTTTATTGATAATGAACTTGAAACAGTATTGCTGTCAAGGAACTAAGTTACATTCTCATACGTGTCCTAGAATGACTTGATCAGCATTTTCAGCAGTAGTTAAGCTCCTCAGAAGGATAATTCTAGAGGATATAAATGCTAAAAATAGTCCTTAGGTCTTTACAAACTGGAAGAGAATAACATTGTTAAAGCAGCACTGGATGTTTAGTCACTGGTTCACACATACGAGTGACCCCGTAAGCACACACTTACCCTGGTGACGGTGTGAATCTTTTGTTGTTGTTGTTTACTGAGACGTCAACGCAGGGGGAAATTGTCTAAGCTCATATAACCATATAGCTATTTAAATGATTAATCCTTTTGTTTTCTATTTATTTTCTTCCATCGTTTAGTTCAAAAAAAGGTTTATAGGTTGAGTCATGTAAACCAGTGCTCTGAATCTGGTGGGATAAACTCTAAAACAGACTTGGAACTAAATTATTAATTAACCGAGGACGATTACTGACTCCTAATTTAGATTGACCAAAGCTGTAATCTGGATTTGTAAACATGTTTACCGATTACAAACTACACCCACATGAGCTCGCTTCTAAAACCCCTATTTAGATACTCTGCTTGTTGTAAATGAAAATATGTTTTGAGTGAAGCGTTTGTGCCGTAGTCGTCCGATTCAAGGTACGGCTTTAAGTGGAAGTGAGATTCTATGTAGATTTTTTTTTTTAAATAAATACAGTGAGTCATGTGTCAATATTACCTGTAGGTTGAACCAGCTGGCACATAACAGAGCAAGAAATGTAGTCTGTAATCTGTATAATACGTTTTCAAGCGCTTTAAATCGAGATAGAAATGTTTGCGTACCGTTGAATCGAGAGTTATTTATTAATAATAATTCGAATACAACAGACAAACAAATAAATAAATGATGTACCAAGTGTGTCTTCAACCAAGTGTGATTGTGTTACCATTTTATCCCTCTTTATAGCCCTCTTCCATAACTTGACTTAATTGAAATGCACAATTTACATATTTTGGCAAAATATTTTTATTGCTCTCTTACTGTTTGCTTATATGTATGACCCAAATCACGTTTTAAACTTCGTTTGAGTCATTAGTGATTTGAATTTGTTGTTTTTCAGGGATAACAGTCTCTCTCCAGTCAGCCCGGAGACATGCCTACTGGTGCAATCGTATCTTAATCCTTCAAGGATGTTTATTAGTCATGCATACGTCCAGCTAAAGACTGGTCTGCAGACCCAGGAGAGGCATATTTTCCTTTTCACTGACATCATACTCATCAGCAAAGCCAAGTAAGACATGTATGAAGGGAAGATCCCAATGTACCATTTGTTACTGTTGGTGCTGTTTTTTTGTTGTGTTTTATTTTTTTCAATTCTTAGGAAGTCAAGAAGATATATGGGGAAATGTGTGTTTTAGGATAGGACTAAAATGTGATAGAGGAAGTGAATGATCAAAAACATTACTTAGCTTTCACACTTTATCCAACTTTAGCCCATATTGAGCCTGTCCTTACTCTGTAGAAAGTAAGAAGAGAAACATTGACATTAACATGTTTATGTAAAATAGAACAAACAAACCAAAAGGAACGAATCCAAGAAAATATCTTAAAAAAGCAATTAAAACTGAATTAATCAGCAGCTTAGCTTGCATTTATTTGCTATTTAAAAAAGCTATCATTCCTAGTTGTTATTGCTCTCCATATCACAGGGAGTAGACCACTTGAGCAAATGCCTTAACTAAAATACCCATGTATGGGAGTTACCAGTGAGTGCTTTAATGGTGGGAAGAATTGGGCCATTCCTCCACCCTTTTTTTCCCCTTGTTTAATTGCGTCTCATAGGATCATGTGGCCCACATCCTCCTTCCTTTTCCTGTAGTGTCTCACATAGCCAGAGGGTCCTTCTCAGTAATTACCACCCAAAGCGCCAATTAATTCGATCTAAGGCAGACTTTGGCATCAAAGCCACTATAGCCACAGTGTGTTGGAAGTGAAAAGAAATGTTGACCTATCATTATTGTCAGAGCGGATCATGCGGTTCTGACTTATATTTAATAATATCTCACGGCTAATCCTATTTCACGTGCTAGTAAATGGTTCTCGGTTTGATTGTGAACACTTGTCAGTAATATTAATAATCACGGTGACAATAAATGAGTTTCAAAGGATTTGAAATTTAATATCAAACACCAGTCAGTCCTGATATCAATGCTGTAAATGAAAAAAAAATGTTATTTCATATTTGCAGAAATAGCAGAAATTAGTCATCTTTGTAAAATATTTCAGACTTTCCTGAATATAAACTGTCCTTCTCAAAGTGCATCAATTGTTTGGTTCAAATTTGAGCAGTGTGAGAATTTGTGGGAGGAAATTTGTGTGAAGCTATTGAAAGCAAAGTCATTTTATTTCTCCTTATTATTGTTTTATTTAACAGATTAAATGCAGGCAAGCTCAAAATCAAAACTAAACATGACTGTAAAATAAAGCGGTAAAACCCATTTGTGTTTGGTTTTAGTAGCAAGGAAGTTTCATTATCAGTCATCTTTGCCACTGCAACTGCAGCTAAACGAGACATTGCATTTTGAATGTTTGCACAGCGTACTGACTCATTCTTCTTTATTCTAGCCTCATACAGTAATTACTAACTTGCAAGATATCAAACAAAAGCGACTTTAATAATGATTTCACAATGATTAAGTGTAAGATAGACTTGAATGGGTATGAATTTAAGCGTGCATTAAATAGGGTGGGTATGAATTTAAGCGTGCATTAAAATTGGGAGATAAAAGTTTGAACTGACTGAGCATGTGTTAGGACATACGCTTTTATTGGTCATTACCAAACTGTGCATAACATTTGCCCAACACCCACAACAAATGGGTTTTTTTTTTGCACACCATGAGCAACGTTATCAACATTGTCAGTATGCGGATCAGCTACAGTAAATTTCCCCTAAGCGTGGACGAGTGTGTGAAAATGTTTGTGCGTCGTGTGTTCCCACCTTTTTTGCCTCTGGATTCCATGCGAATCTGATAATAAATGAAGAAATGACTGAATGTCTAGCGTGGTACTTTAAATACTATCTTTATATATTTTGTGATGTTTTATGAACAGATCTTCAACCAACTTTAAGCTGAAGGCACAGACACGAGTTTCGGAAATGTGGACAGCAAACTGCATGGAAGAAGTATGCGAAGGGAGTACATGTCTTGACAAAAGCTTTGTGATGGGTTGGCCAACCTGCAACTGTGTAGCCACTTTTAGGTACTGCGTATTCTTTATAATCTACCGCTTATAATATATCGACTGAACACACAGGCTATGTCTAAACTCCTGGAAAATGGAAGCCATATTGCATGGAAGATGTGCTAGCTTAGAGGTTAAGGCATTGGACTACATTTACATTTATGTCTCTGGCATTTGGCAGACACCCTTATAGATCCAGAGCGACTTACATTCATATAATTTATAGATCTGAGCAATTAAGGGTTTACGGGCCTTGCTCAGGGGCCCAACAGTGGCAGCTTGATGGCCTGGGAACTTGAACTCACGACTTTCTGATCAGCACCTGAGCTGGGCTCCTGAGCATGGCACTTAACCCTCAATTGCTTGAATGCATAAAATGAAGTAAAAATGTCAGTCACTCTGGATAAGGCTGTCTGCCAAACGCCAGAATTGTAAACGTAAGCCATCTGTCTGTTGTATTACTTTTTATTTTATTATTTATGCCTGTTTAACACATCAATCTGGTGTCTGAATATGACTATGAAGATGATTTACACTCAAAAAAAGTAAATGTCAGGCATGGGAAGAGTTTTCATACAAGTGCAGAGACTTAAAAATAATGGCGATAGACAAGCAAAGCATTGTTGAAGTAGTCTATGTGAAATTTAATAAAGAACTCAAACAGGGTTAATACCAGAAAGTACATAAGTAACAAAACATATACATTACTAATGAAGTGCTAGGATCAAGTCATTGCAAAGCTTTCGGGAAAGTCTGGTTTATTTATAAGGAGCATGCTTACAGGTTGTGATTAGAAGTTCAGGGAATTAAAGTGAGGTAGTGAGTCCTGTGAATGAGCATTTTGGGAAATTGGCTTTGTGTTGATACAAGGAATAGACACTATAGCTTTTATTTACTGTCTCTCTCTGTGCCAAAATGACTTTAAGTAGCTTAGTTAATGTATTTCCGGTGCTTTTTACTGAGCGATAGGAACAACAAGTATATATTTATGAGAATAAACAAAGGAAAAAGGGGAAAAAAGTATTTAGACACCACAAATGACCAACATTTGTGCGATCAGTTTCTTGGCCAATAAAATTAAATTCTTCTCTAGTATGTCATTGTATATTATTTATGTTCCCGATGATGATGTTTAACGTAATGAATGTCCCCAGTACAGTTTGCCGAGAAGCAGCTCCCACCTCATATTTCATACTAACAAGGACACTAAAAAAAAAAAATCACAAAACTAAAGACAAATTACTCACGAAGGATAATGAGAGAGCAAATTGAGTGTGTCACCCACCCGCAAAACCATTCCCTTTTTGGGGGTAGTTTTGCTGTTGCCTTCCCCTGTTGTCACTTTCATTTGCACCTAATCAAGTGAAAGTGACAGATTCACAATCAATTACTTAATTAAACAGATTGACTTATCTTTCACCATTGACTTAACAACGGTGTTATACTCTGATGAGTAAGTGTTCCAGAGAAATATATACATATATAATATAGAAGAGTTTCTCTCAGAAAACTTGTATAGGTTCCTTTTATAACTCTGCAACTGATTAACACTTGAAGGATGTGGGGTGATAGCAACAATAACCATTTTAAAGCATGAAGACACACCTTACATGATGGCTCTCAAGCGGCTTTCGATGATGAAAATGTTTGTTCTTCGCTCCATAGCTCAGTTGAACAGAAGGAGAGATGGCTTTTCCTTATAAAAAGGTACAGTGGAATCACACGGAATCTGCAGATACCACAACATTCCTTCTGTCTTTTAATAGATTAACGTGTCCGTGTTTTTCTTGAAAGTGTACACTTAAGTTCATATCTCGGTGTGACCGTTTACTTTCTTTAAAAAAGATTTTATTGCACATTTCTATTGAATTCATTATGTCTATGCCCTTAATTCTCTACAGTCGAATAAAAGAGGAGAAGGAGAAAGATCATCCAAAAACAATCCCCCTTAAAGTGCATGCCAAGGACATGGGGAACTTTTTATATGTAAGTTCTCTTACACTCAGTCAAATATCTTTTTCTCAGTATTTGAGTATGTTGTTGATCAAAATCTGATGCTCTTATCATTTAGACAACCATTGCTGTGAGCAATTCTGACAGTGCCAATGAAGTTATTCGTCTCGCACTGCAGCAGTTTGGGATTGTGGTAAGTTTCTTTACATTGTGTCTTCAGAGTTTTAGTTACTTATATAAATTCATGCAGAGTTTCTCTTAATATACGGACGTACGTGCTGTGCGTAAAGCTATCCTGAGAAACGGAGGCATAGAGAATTTTTATGTTCTCCTTAGGCAACAGTGACTGCACAGACATCTACTTAATCAAATCAAGACACCTAACAGTACACAAAATTCCAATGCACTTTATTTAACTATTAGTCATTAGTTAGTTATTCATAGACAAACTCAAAGTTCCTGTCAAAAGACAAAACATGTCCTCATATGGTTCGTATACTGTAAGTTAGTTGTGGAACCTGGGTCACAACTTGTTAACAAACAAACAAGCTTTCTTTTTTTGCACTTTGGTCCACAAAACACTGTATGCTGACTGTACTTTTTTTTTTTTTGTATCTGTTCTACAGTGTATTGGTTTTGTTTGTCTTCACTGTCTTGTCTTGCACTCTTTGCACTAGGTTGCACACAATGCACTTTATGCAGCAGATACCTTATTTTTAAGCCCTTAGCTTCATATTGTTTTGTGCAGGTCTGTGTTTTTATTTAGCACCAGGGTCCAGGAGGAACGTAGTTTCATTTCACTGTGTAATTTATCAGTTATATATGGTCAAAATGGTAATAGAAGCTTCTTGAATTGAAACCGTTTTTTAAAATGTATTTATCTTTGGCATACAGGGTTGTGTGAAGGACTTCCAGCTGTGGGTGAGTTCCAGAAAAGACAATGCTCCTTACCCTCTTATTGGTGAGTTTTCTATAACTAATGAAAATTGTTATTATAACGTCAAACTGCAGACATAAAAAGCATTTGTAATATGCTTTTTTTTTAATCATCTGTAGGACAATACATAATTCATATGCACTGGTGGACCATTTTAAAAGGAATTCCTGTTCACATGCTCATTTGTAAAATTATTCAATCATGTGACAGTAGCACTGCAGAAGTTAAAATAGAAATGAACATTGTTTGGTCTTCTAATGCCTGGTTTCTTTACTTACTGTAGCTTCAGAGTGAAACCCTGTGTGGTTTTCTGCTGTTGTAGCCGATCAAAGGTTTAGCATGGTCGTTTTAAAAAAGTCATTTTCAGCAACAGAACTGCAGCTCATTGAATGTCTTTGTTTTTTGCACCATTTTTTCTAAACTCGAGACAGATCATTTTCCATTTTCTGATGTTTGATGTGTACATTAACTGATTTTATGCACCATGCTACTGCCACAAGCTTGGCTGGCTGATCGGATAATCGCATGAATGAACGGGGGTACAGATGTTCCTAGTGGCTGTTAAGTGTAGATACATGAATACACACTTAAACATATACTGTACTGTACAGTATGTTCAGTATTCATGTACCTTACTGAATACATAATGCATACAAACACAATAAAAGAATCAATCAATCAATCAAATTTTATTTATAGAGCACCTTACAACAGCCAAAAGGAGCACAAGGTGCTTTCTAGTAAAACAACAATAAAAAATAAAATCAATAAGAACACAATGAACATAAAATAGCAGTTGAAACAGGGTCTACGTGTTAAAAGCTTGTATGAATAAATGAGTTTTCAACTGCGATTTAAAAACACTCAGCACAGTGATGGATCGTACAGTAAGTGTGCTGGAAGTGCGTTCCACAGCTTTGGTCCCTTGATGGCAAATGACCGGCCTCCAGATTTCTCATATTTGTATTTGGGAGTGACCAGAGAGGTATATCCAGAGGAGCGGAGAGATCTGGCTGGTTGGTAGACCTTTATTAATTCTGTGAGGTAGACCGGGGCAAGACCATTGATCGCCTTGAACACAAAGAGAAGGACCGTATACTCCACCCCAAACCACACCGGAAGCCAGTGAAGCGAGTGGAGGACAGGGGTGATGTGTGAGCGTTTGGAGGTGTTGGAGAGAAGACGTGCTGCCGCGTTTTGTACCATTTGAAGCCGATTGAGAAGTGATTGATTAAGTCCAGTGTAGAGAGCATTACAGTAGTCTATCCTTGAGCTGATGAAGGAAAACAAGTGTACAGTAAAATAACTGTATAGAGGAATGAGTTAGTGCTGTTGAGTGAGATTGATATTATGAAAGAGACAAATGGCTTTACAAATATATGACTATTGAGAGATGTCATGATGCAGTGTTTGTCATTGTAGTGAGTAGAAAGTAGAGATATTCCT
Source organism: Tachysurus vachellii (assembly GCF_030014155.1). Lineage (NCBI taxonomy): Eukaryota > Metazoa > Chordata > Actinopteri > Siluriformes > Bagridae > Tachysurus > Tachysurus vachellii. Next base: position 6,401,169 of record NC_083483.1, on the reverse strand, counting down.
TCTAAAATGTAGTGAGTAAAACATTAAAAGTACTTTGTTACTTCCCAATTCTGTGTACAGGTCATGAGTTTCCTTTCAGTATCCAGATGAGCCATTTAAGAGAGCCTTTAGATGAAACTGGTGAAAATAGTGATGAAGTAACTCCACCTGAAAGACAAATGGAGCTACTTCTTGAGCAGTTGCAGACAGACAGTCAGTGCCAGTTCATCCTGAGGCCAAGTCGGGTCGCTGTGGGCCATTCTTTTGTTGGTAAATATCTTCCTAACTTTTTTATACAAAGATAACCAGAAGTATGTGCAGTAAAAGCTTTATTTTACCTTCATATTAAATGTGATTAAATAAATACATGACTTGAGATATAGAAGAATGATACTTAATATCCACGTTTATCTTCTCAAAACCTAAGTTGATCCAGACCAAAAGCCGTTCAAAAGACGACGGTCACTCATCAACTGGGCTTTTTGGCGTGGCTCGTCCAATCAGCTGGATGATCCTCCATTATCACCTCATCTAACCACAACTGATAAGCTCTTTGGCTTGCCCCTCAGCATGGTATGCAAGGATAACAGCCTTCCCAAACCAATCATGGTGAGTGTAGGAATCCTACTCATAATGTTCAGACACACAAACTCCAGGCATGCAATAAATCTTTGAAAATCTGCCAAATTTATACATTTATAGTTCACTAGGCATTTATTAGTAGGATTTAAAAATGGAGAAGCTCACTATTTATTAACAGCAAGAGAATTGTACTGTGGGTAATTACCTATAAACCCAACTGAAAAAATGCTTTTTATAATAATAATAATAATTTTCTACCTTCTGAAACATTATAGATTATAATATAATAAACATTATAGATTGTAATATAATAAACTATAGCGTTTCAGAAGGTACTGTATTTTTGATTTGTATTGTATTTATTGTACCTTTTCAGAAGGTATATGTATTTACCCATAGTACAATTCCCTTGCTGTTGACAAATAGTGAACTAAATGCATAAATTTGGCAGATTATCATTATTATTTATTATTATTAACCATAACATTTTACTTTTCACGGTTGGTGCAAAAATAAAAATATTTGCTGCATCTAATATTAGTGCTATCTGTGGCTGTGTGAAATGATAGATTAATTAATATTTAAATGCACTCAAATAAAAAATAAAATGTGTTTAAATGCACTTTTTAATACTATTTGACTGCCAAATAAGAAATTTCTGTCAGTGTGTATGAAGACCTGGTTCCTTGCATGTGGAGCACAATACCATGAACCGTGAGGAATAGTTTCTGATAATGAGTAAAACTAGTGAAATGAACTGAACTTTAATACAGCATTTGTCAAGTTCCGCTTGAATAAAACAATAGCCGGAAAAACAATCGTGCATTAGAACATGAGCATTAATATTAACCTGCAGTTCATGAAGGTTAAAGACATGTTACTGTCTGAGTCATTTTGTTTATCTGGGTATGGCGAGGTTCTGTGGTATAATCAAACAAACAAAGAAAACTACATTTAGCTACAGATTGATTATTAAAAGATAGCGGTAACTCACTTTTTTAATACATATTTACAGCTATTTTAACGTAAATACTTGAGTCTGTTTTATTTATAAAAAGTCGCACCTCTACTGAATTAGTCGAATTGGTTGTGTATTAACACTGATGACCTGTTAGACCCTTTAACATGAATGTGACCATTGATAAGCATTTGATATACAGTTGTTGGAATGACAGTTCTCAGGACAAGGTAATGGGAATTCCTTTCCACATCTGGAATTTTCAGTAAATAATACAGTCCATAATGTATATCAGATTTTATTTTCTCTCTCTGCAGGACATGCTAGTGTTTCTGTTCCAAGAGGGGCCGTTTACAAGGGGAATTTTCCGGCGCTCTGCTGGGGCCAAAGCCTGCAGGGAGCTGAGAGACAAACTGGACTCAGGAATCCAGGTTGTTCCGATGAGCCGACAGTCTATCTTTGTGATTGCTGCTGTACTGAAGGTAAGTGTTGTCGCATGCTGTGATGCATCAATATGCAACACAATATAAAACTTGATCTCACCAGGTTTCAAGAACCGAGTCACTTTATTTTGCAACATGGCTGCTAATCGTGGCTCTCTTGGTTAATTTTTTTTAGTCACTTCTGTGTAGTTAATTGTCTGTTTGTTGCTAGCTGTTGTGAGCCAGACTCAGATATGCTTTCCAAATGATGAGCTCATTTGGCTTTGTACAAAGTCACTTGTAATAGCAAGCAGATCATGCAGTGAATAACATTGAATATAGTGAGTATATGAATCTTAATCTCATTATAGTGGCACCGTTCGAGAGGTGCGAAAACAGTCAGTAATCAAAGTTCAAGGATCTGAGGGCAAAAACCTCCAAATCTGATCAAGCATCTGTGGATGTGCTGTACAAACAACTCCCATTCCTAGAAGCCTAACTTCAGAATTTTTTATGATTAGATGTTTTTTAAGCATCTACATTAGTAAATGCTACAGAATATAATATTAGGGTGGTTGTGGCTCAAGCGGTTAAGGCTCTGGGTTGTTGATCAGGATTCAAGCCCTGGCATTGCCAAGCTGTCACTGTTGGGCCCTTGAGCAAGGCCCTTTATATAAACTTTGTTTATATAAAAGCAATCTAAAACTACAGCTTTTCACTGTAGACAACGTTCAATTTATCTGTATCTGTTTATCTGTAACCTCTTTGCAAGCCAAAAGCTAATCTAAGTTTATGGATGTGATAAAGTGTGTATTTGTGTATCTATGTGTACATAATATAGGACTTCCTGCGCAGCATCCCAGGCAGCCTTCTGTTGTCAGATCTGTATGAGAAGTGGATGGCCACCATGGATTTCTCTGACAAAGCCGAGGACAGTCAAATAAAGGCCATTCAGAGGTACGTTATACAACATTTGAATTAGGAATCTAACACAACAGTCAGAAATCCAGCAGTAATTTATTGAAAGAGCTTGTTGATTTTTTTGTCCTATTTTTCAGTTTGGTGATGTGTCTTCCGTCTGAGAACATCCTACTCTTAAAGCACGTATTGGCAGTACTCTACAACATTCAACTCCATGCTGAAGACAACCAGATGAATGCTGTTAATCTGGCCATATGCATTTCTCCCAGCTTGCTCTGGTCCCCAGCTCCTAGCACCCCAGAGATGGAAGGAGAAGGTACCAAAAAGGTTGGTTTCACCCATTCAGACCTATTCAACAGAAGATTTTATGTAACATAAGACGTTATTCCTGAAAGTCAGTGTCATTTTTAAGATTGAGAGGAATTCCATAGTCTTTGAAATCCCGGCTTATCGTTTTCTTATTGAATGATCGATTCCTGTCTCCGCCTTGTGTGTGTGGAGTTTGCATGTTCTCCCCGTGCCTCGGGGGTTTCCTCCGGGTACTCCGGTTTCCTCCACCGGTCCAAAGACATGCATGGTAGGTTGATTGGCATCTCTGGAAAATTGTCCGTAGTGTGTGATTGAATGAGAATGAGAGTGTGTGTGTGTTTGCCCTGCGATGGGTTGGCACTCCGTCCAGGGTGTATCCTGCCTTGATGCCCGATGACGCCTGAGGCTCCCTGTGACCCGAGGTAGTTCGGATAAGCGGTAGAAAATGAGTGAGTGAGTGAGAGAGTCTCTTACACCCCACGTAATGGTAGCCTTTCACACGTTTTGTTTTGGATTTGAAGATGTTTTTGAGTTCACTGGGAAATATTTCAAGCATTTCCTCTAGATTTTTGAGGTCAGTGTGATTCCCTCATTATCTTGCTATGATGGAGCTCTCGAGTCATGCAGCTTGTTTGGATATGCTTGTGGCAGCCTGTGTGTTGCCATCCTGGCCCCAAAAATGTAGATTTCAACATTCCCTAACAACACTGATATTGTCAATGTTGGCTTAAAGTCTGCCAAAATAAACCACTGCAATCTCAAACTAAACAGAATTTGTTTGTGTAGGATTTATACTAAGTAGTAATGTCTTTTTTTTCCGCTGAGGGATCATAAGAACATTGGTATTTTACCCTGCCGTTCTTCTGTCTCTGTCACTTTCTTGTGTACAATTACACACTCAGTAACTTGTGCCTAGATTTTTTTATAACAAATTTTTGACACTTGCAAAAATAGATATATTAGATATATTTTTATTCGATAAGATACTGTATAATGTAGTGATTGTGTCTATTTCACAATCACTACTAATAAAATGTCATGTTTAGATGTTAAATTGTATTGTATATCTATGCTGTGAACATTTTTGTTTAATAAAGAGGAGTCGGTAAATAACAGATATATAAACAATGCTGGCATTAATATATAAAAGAACATTCTGTTTCACAGTGGCATAGGTGAGGCACATACAAGACATTTGAATATAATCGCAGTTACTGTACAAAATTGTTCATAAAAAGTCAACAGAGTCATCATTATGATGCATCCGTATTTAACTGCCCCAAATGAATGTATTCCTTAGTTTATTAATCACATTTTATTGCCAACCAGCTCCTACGGTGAGAAATAGGATTAACCAGTAGATTCTTGCTTTATCCATTTTGTTTAAAACCCATCTACTGTACTGTATATCTATACACTCAGATTAGGGACATTGAGGTGACAGCTGATCAAGTGCAGAAGGGTTACTGCAGAAGGAAAAAAGTAGCTTAGATCTGTTTTTACAAGATAAAGATTACTCTTACTTTTACTTTTACTCATTTTTAGTGGCCCTGCCATAAAGATACTTTAAAGGAAATTTATTTGGCTTGGTGGATTAGCTACGCTAAATTGCCTAATATGTGAGTTTGTGAGTTGTGCCCTGGTCCCATCTATGGAATATTCCTAGCTTATGCTCAGTTTTCCCAAAAGGCTCTGGGTCCACTGGCACCCAGCCTGAGATACAGTAAAGCAGTTACGGTAGACAAATGAATAATTAAATCCATCCATTCAATCCTTGTTTCAGGTCTGTGACTTGGCAAAGGTTATGATTGAAAAGTGCATGGCGATAATGGAAGAAGACGTGACCACACTATTCGATGGATTGCCTCTGAGCTGCAGTCATGGATCAGGTAATGAATCCTCGTTCTTTTGCTATATATATATATATATATATATATATATATATACATACATACACTCACCGGCCACTTTATTAGCTACACCTGTCCAACTGCTCGTTAACGCAAATGTCTAATCAGCCAATCACATGGCAGCAACTCAATGCATTTAGGCATGTAGACATGGTCAAGACGATCTGCTGCAGTTCAAACCAAGCGTCAGAATGGGGAAGAAAGGGGATTTAAGTGACTTTGAACGTGGCATGGCTGTTGGTGCCAGATGGGCTGGTCTGAGTATTTCAGAAACTGCTGTTCTACTGGGATTTTCACACACAACCATCTCTAGGGTTTACAGAGAATGGTCTGAAAAATAGAAAATATCCAGTGAGCGGCAGTTCTGTGGGCGCAAATGCCTTGTTGATGCCAGAGGTCAGAGGAGAATGGCCAGACTGGTTCGAGCTGATAGAAAGGCAACAGTAACTCAAATAACCACTCGTTACAACCGAGGTATGCAGAAGAGCATCTCTGAACGCACAACACGTCAAACCTTGAGGCAGATGGGCTACAGCAGCAGAAGACCACACCGGTACTAGTAAGGTGTACCTAATAAAGTGGCCGGTGAGTGTACAGTATATATTGCTCAAAATGGATTTTCTCAAACTGAACTCTTTTCCCTTTCCATGCAGATGTGTCCTCTTATCAGATGACCGACTCGTCCTATGACAGCCTTGAGAATGAGCTGAATGACGACTCTGGATCGCTTTTCCAGCCCATGCAGAGATCACGAGGCAAGCCAGACAGTCGCAGCTATGACTCAGTCCTCACACTGAGTGATTGTGACCTGGATCAAACTGATATTGACCCAGACATCACTATAAACACACACCTTTTACTCCCATCAGTAGTCTGCCCAGTAAAAGCATCCCCGGCAGTGAGTCCATCCACTCCTCACCTGCATTCTCCATGTAAGGAATCTTCTTTTCCTAAGAGTATTCGTCAGCTGAGACGATCCTCTGAGCCTGCCATTTGGAATTCCTCATCATCCTTAATCAAGCACCTAGAAGGTAGGGAACACCGAAAGAGCAGTTACGAATGTGTGACAAACAAAGGCAAAAGTGATGTAGATGTAGATCTTGAGGTTGATTTAAACACCTTGAGGCTGGAGAAGAAGTGTGATCCTATTCAAAGGAATCAGAATGAGAGGAATGCCCCTCAACAAACGAAAGAGAAACTGAAACCATCACCTCTGCATCTAGATAGCAGCTGCGTAAATCTCTCTTCCCTTGTGGCTTCACCAATATATTCTTCAGTGAGCTCTCTGGACAGTGCTTCCTCTCAGTACTCTGCTGACTTCAACAAGCATTGCCCTCATATAGTAGGTAGCTTTAAGTCATCAGTGAAATCTTCTCTCAGGCTCGCTGGCATTGTGTCTGAAAGTTCTCCGGTTCCAATCACACCTCCGATGGAATGTCCGCCTAAAGAGAAATTAGACTGGAGCCAGCTGAGGAGCAGTCATGGGCTACATCCAAATACCTGGCTTAGGAAAGAAAACAGACTTTCCCTGTCTAAAGGCAAAGATAGCCTGGATGACAAGGACAATGGTGATCCACTACTCCATTCTGAAAATTTCCATACCAAGGAGAGGAAAGCGCAAGAACCAAGTGTTCTATCTGCTAGGTCAAGATCAACCAGCCCTAATTGCTCTGAAGAACCCTTGCACGAAACACAGCATTGCAGTTCAGTTTTTTCTTTCGCCGGCGAAAAAACACTAACGGTGAAAGAACTGAGAGAGATTCACAACCAGGCATGTTCACAGAGTAAACAAACTCCGGCACAGAAGTACTCTAAGAAAAACACACCAGGTGGTAATACCACCAGTTTTCCACAGTCTGTGTTCTATGGCCAAAGTGTTCGCCGCTTGGCCTTGTACAGAAAGAAATCTTACTCACTTATTCCTGTCGAGGAGAAATCCCCTGTCCCTCATTTCCTTCAACGTCGATCATCTGAACCTGGAGAGAATTGTCTCGGGCTGGATAGGGAGGCTGTAAAGAACCTGGAAGATATCCACAGGCAGGCTGTACGAAAACAACACACATATTCTGACACCCATACTAAAAAACCTGAAGTGTCTGACCTGGAGAAAGATGATAAGCATAGTAAACCCGGTGTTGGCCTGTCACCTGCTGCCACAAAGGCTGTGAGAAACTACTTCTTTTGGCAAGGAGGTGAAGATACTGAGAGTAATCTAAAGAAGAGCCAGGAAGTAGCGTTGGCTGTTGCCCATGGCAAGCGGGAGTGGATGAGGAGGTGCAGTGACACGCAGCTTGAAGACTTTGAAAAAATGCTTTTTTCAGAGGAGTCTTATGTCTAACTTCCTGGGTTCTAATGCAGTATTTCCCAAGTTCAGTCCAAGAACTGTCCAAGATACAGTTATCCCTGGTCTATACATCTGATTCAGTATATTGGTCCATTTGGTGTGTTAGACTAAATAATAAGAACATAAAGTGTGTAAGGTACTTTAGGGCTAGATCAGGAAAACACATCTCTAAATACAGTCAGCTCCAGAATTAATGGTGCCTTGGGTAAAGATGGGTATAAAAGGTTATGAAAAATGGTCTGTGTGGTTAATTAGCTTAATCTTTGTCTGTAAGGGATCACAATTACAGTATGTTTTGCCCCTAAGCACAGTGAAGAGGTTAGAGAGGCAAAAATGGATCACAGTTGGAGATTTGCAGAAGACAGCTGCATTTTGGAGTTACCACGTTTCCAAATCTACAATTAGAAACCACTTCCATGCCAACAAACTCTGTGGAAGGCGTACCAGCAGAAAAACTTTTCTTTCATCTAACCACAAAAGTAAGTGCCTGGAGTTTTCTGGATGGTACTGGAACTTTGACTGGAACTTATGTTCTAGGGTAAGATGAGACAAAATATATTATGATGTTGCCAAAATATATCGTCAACTAATATTCAAGGTGGGTTTTACGTAAAAAGAAGTTTCTTCGGTGTTCGATATGATGGGCGATCTGTGGGGTTTTAGAGCTGTTTTTAATCCTAAGGCCCTGAGAATCTTATTAGGATACAGCCTCATAAACTCCATGAAGTATTGAAAGATCGTAAATTAACATATGACTGCCTTTCCCAGGAAGTTACAACTGGGTCTTGTTTGGATCTCCGACAGTGAAGGACTAGGATCTGAAACATACATCTAAAACCATACAAAACTGGTGAAACTGCCAAATAATCAAGCGTTTATTTTGTCCATACAAATCACCAGACCTAAATGCAAGTGAAATGGATAGTCAATATAAGGAGCCATAGGAGTATCTGGAGAGATTTACTAGTGAGGGGAGCTTTTTATATTCCTTTCTGTATATTCTCCACAGTTTATAGGAGGTGACTAAGTGCTTAGATTTGTTGGCAAAAGGAGTGCAATACAAAATGCAGGGTGACAATAACTGTGATAAAGTTTTTTTTTTTCTTTTAACCTCAAGGGTTTTCAATTACCTTTTTTTTTTAAACCCATATCTAAAGGGTGCCAATAATTCTGGTATGATTGTATTAATAAGGATTTGAAATATCTGGCCTGTTGTATATTCTTACTTTGTCTATCATGCCGTAAATTTAATTCTTAAAAAATTACATTTACTTTCTTTAAGCTTTAAAAGGGCTTTAGTTAGACGCTATTGTACGGAAGCGTATTGCATTCACTTGAGTAAAAAAAAATCAGAATTATGAGATAATTTTTCAAGAAAAAAATTTTTTGCTCTGTTTTTCTGAATTAACGACTTAATTATCTCAAAATTATGAGAATTTTTCAGGAAAAAATTTTTTTGCTCTGTTTTTCTGAATTAACGACTTAATTATCTCAAAATTATGAGATAATTTTTAAAGACAGCAGTATCTCCCAATGTCTCAAACCCAAAGTAAAATAAAACCGGATTAAACTTGAAAGGCGGGACATGTTTACTTCCATGCAATCCACATTAAGTCGTTAATTCAGAAAAACAGAGTAGATTTTTTTTGACTCAAGTGAATACAATACGCTTCCGTACTATTGTCATTTTTTGTAAAACCTATAAGATTTTTGATTATTATATCAATCCAAGAAATGCAGTGAAGTGCAATGACATCAGGTGTATGTATCATCTTACCAAATATATAATAAATATTTAATTTAAGTTGAGGTAAGTAAAATAAATCTATAGATGATGTAAACAGGGACAATAGGATAAATTATGTGGCAAAAAGACCTTAAATAATACTATGTAAAGATCTTTAAAGGGAATTATTACATGTAAATCGATTATTTAGGTTACATTATACTCTACTCTGACTCTACTCTATCATTTTATTATATTAAAATAAGTAGTATGCTTGCTATTGCAAAGCCCAAATACCTGCAGATATGTAATTAGTTGTCAATAAGGTGTAAGAAAATGTCCTGGCTACAAAAGAAATGTTGACGCCTGAGGTTCTGCTTTGGTAGGTGCTTTTTATTTGGTGTCAGTGAGAATTCTTGCTTATTTAATAAGATTAAGACAGTGGGACAAATTCCTGATATGAATTTGCTACTGTATGGATTTTTGTTTTAAATAATAAATAAGGCCCATTTATGTGCAGTAAGAGAATAGCACATCTGGAAGCCATGTTTGTATGCTGTAGACATAGTGTATATTTCTAAGAATCTAAAGAGTAATGTCTTAAGTATATTTTCTTTTCTTTTATGATATATATATTCAGATTTTTTTTTCCCCAGTGACGTTGCTGCCGGTTCTTTATACTCATATTATCTTATGGCTGGAGTTTGGCTCTTTTTTGCGGTCAGGGATGCTTTAAATTGTGAACTCAAATCCACACACCCCATACAACATTTATTTTATAAACATAATAGAACTATTCATACTGTATAAGGGAAATGATTTAAATATTTACAGTAATATTGTGATAGTTTGTTGGAGCCTTAAAGTTTTTTTTTTTTAATCCCTGACAGAAAACATGAGGTTTACGTTATATACGTTATATATAGACCAGCTTATTTCAGATTTTTTGAGGTTTGAATTAAATCTATCTAATTTCACTGAGCTGACAAACCAACTGTAAGAATGCCATAAAATTCGATAGCTTTGAATTATAATTTGTGCCACTAAAAAATATGAGGACACCACAGGGCTATGATTCACAGAGCCCACTTCTGGAGCTGCTGCCTTTTAGGATGGTGATTATAGAGAATGTGGTAGCAGCCATAAAATACTGTACCTCTATGTACACCACTGTATTAGAAACACCTGCTTATTTATGGAGCTATTCAATCGGCCAATCATGTCGCAGCAGCACAATGCATACAATCATGCAGATACAGGTCAAGAACTTCAGTTAATGTTTACATCAAACATCAGAATGAGGAAAATGGGGATCTCTGTGACTCCAAGGCTGTTTGTTGGTGCCAGATGGGCTGGTTTGTGTATATCAGACTCTGTTGATCTCCAGGCAATTTCATGCACAACAAGTATCTCGAGTTTATACAGAATGGTACAAAAAAATATAAATATCTTACCTATAGAGGGTCTGCAGGCTTTATTCGAGAGCCCAGAGGAGAAGCTGGTCTGAGCTGAGAGGTCAATAGTAACTCGAGTAATCAGTTTTAACAACCGTGTTGAGCAGAAAAGCATTTCAGAATTTACAGCATATCAAACCTTGTGGTAAATGAACTAGAACAGCAAAAGACCAAATCAGGTTCTATTTATTTCAACCAAGAACAAGAATGTTCACAGACTCAAGATGGACAGTTGAAAAAAATCTCATTTCAACCTCTAATTTCTGTAAGCCTGTGCCTATATTAGCCTTACATCTTTTTTCTTGGCTCACAGTGATGTGACATGACATACAGCTAAGTTTGGTGACCCATACTCAGAATTCGTCCTCTGCATTTAACCCATCCAAAGTGCGCACACAGCAGTGAACACACACCCGGAGCAGTGGGCAGCCATTTATGCTGCAGTGCCTGGGGAGCAGTTGGGGGATTCGGTGCCTTGATCAAGGGCACCTCAGTCGTGGTATTGCCGGCCCGAGACTCTAAACCCTGATGCTGTCTACTACTGTTGTAGCTCATCTGTTTTGTGCATGCTGAGATGATTTTCTTCTCCACATGGTTGTACAGAGTGATTATATATTACTGATCCTTCTGGACGGTTTGAACCATTTTGTCCATTTCCCTCTGATCTCTCGCATCGACAAGCCAAGACTATCCTGCATAACTCAAGGGTGTGTGTGTGTGTGTGTGTGTGTGTGTGTGTGTGTGTGTGTGTGTGTGTGAGAAATACTTTCTCAAACTCTTCTTACTCAAACCAGCCCATGTAGCATTAAAATCCATGCTACAGGGTCAAAGTCACAAAGATCAGCCAGCATTTTCTTCATACTGATATTTGGTGACATAAACTGAAACTCTTGACCCGTATCTATAAGGTGTTCTTTTTTTTTTTTGCACTGCTGCCACACTGGTTAGCTAACTGCATGAATGTGGAGGTGTACAGATGTTCAGTGAGTGTATGTTTGTATTTGTTTATATAAGTTAAATTGTGACTTAAGGCTCGTAATGCATTTTTGTACATGCCTGTGTTGCTGCTGTCTTAAACCATTTCCTATTACAAAATTGCTCGTGTGTTGTGGTTTGTATATTTCCAAATATAAGCTTCTCAGATATGACTCAGATTATGTATATGATGAGTCCCCCTTAACTCCATCCTTAAAAGAAGATGGATTTCTAATGGTAACAAAATATAATAAAGTACCACGATAAATCGGTCAGAATTTTTTTTTTTTACTTCTAGACACTTTATCCCCCCCCCCTTTTTAATGGATATAACTGTCCTTTAAAGGAAGTACTTCAACAACCTTCTCAAATACTTGAGACTCTGCCAAATTCCATCTTACCTAACTAACCTGCTGCTGAACCTTTGAACCGGCCAGATGAGACACTCGCCGTGAAGCTTTGTCAAAATATTTGTGGTGATGCAGTAGACGTATGTCCTTAACAAGCCTTAAACATTTTCCACTTGAACATTTCACACCATGGAAGCAGTCTCTGTGCTGAGTGAGATGTTAAGTTTAACGGTTAGAGTCGGGTCAATTTTGCTTTCTTGTTTTTGTTCGTGTTACAAAAATCTTCGTTTAGGGGTCGTCCCTTTTTCTAAAGTGACTCATGAGCAAAGTGTAATAAGGGTCTTGATCGACGGCTGCTCTGAAATCCTGAAAACTCACAACATTTACTGCACTAACTCAGGATGTTAACTCAGTGTTTTTAACTTAACACATTTTACAATACTTTGAACTTCTCATGTTCTAAAAGACAAAAAATATCTGCTTCGGTCAAACATTTAGACCTTTGTGAAAATTGCTGACGCTCAACTAAGCTCCTTCACCCCCAGCGCCTTATGCATTCATGAAAAACATACATACCTTTCCCATTAAGTTACTGGAATCTTCTATACCACTGTTTAGCCCAGTGGTCTTCACTATTTTTTTCATGTGAGCCACACTGATAGGACAAAGTCAATAGGAGAGCCACTTTCACCGCAAAGTATGCCAAGTTATTCAGTCTTCGAGTTGCGGATGATGCCATGCTCCCCATCAGTTACCTCTTTTGTCACTGTCACATTGCTTTGTTGCTGTTCATTTTGTGCGCGGGATTGTTTGATAAGAAATCGATCCATTTTTTAGTCCGCGTGTACAGTAAACACAAGTTGTTAACTAGCATGAAACACAAACTAGCTTCTGACAGGCCGCCAAAAACTGGCTATTGCGCAGAACGCAGAGAGTCAGTGACGAGTCAAATAATATATATAAATATATTTATATATATAAATATATATTATTATTTGTAATAGAGCACATTCATTTTTCTATGCTTCCCTGATTGTTTTTAATGTTATTTAAATGAAAAATAAATTTTAACCACATGATCACATCACCGTATTATTTACTGCCATGCGAGCCGCATATTAAAGCTTGGCGAGACGCCGGAGGCTCGCGAGCCGCGCAGTGAGTAACACTGGTTTAGCCTATTTACTGTCAGACACGTGTTTTAATATTGATCGTTCTCATAATGGTTCTCAAGATATATGATGTCAAAACGTGATCCTAACACGAGGACAACAAACCATCCCCATCCCTATCCCCAACCAAAAACAATCCCTTTTTCAAGCTGTCAGCAATTTCCAGTTCCTAGCTGTTCTGAACATCCAGCAGCGTTCACCTGCCTGTGTTAACGCATTAACATCTAAGCTTGCCTTCAAAGCTGACATTTTCCCTTCACAGAGTCACTTCCTCTTTCATGCAAGTCTCAGTATGTGGCAAGTGACCTATGCAGACAGAGAGAGAGGATGAAGACAGTGATCGTTTCACTCCCACGATTCAAGCCGTCTTTAAGACTTTTCATCTTCTAGTTTAAGTCAGATTCTCTGGCTCAGAAGGTTCAGTTTTTACTGTTCAAGTGTGAGCAAACACAGTAATAGATATAGTGAGCCTCACAACCTATACAGTGGGGTAAATATTACTGTTGTAAAAAACACAAACTACACAAAAAACTTGTTTATTTATTATTTAATTAAAACATAGCTTTCGTATAAGATCGTTTCGAGATGTTGAATCGGTGATCGTCGTACAGTTTGGGTTAGTCTGGCACTAATTGTTTAATACACTATAAAGTGGTGAATCAATGTCAAAATAATTTATGAGAAAATCCACTGTATGCTATAACAAAGCATCTAAAATCTAAAATCTATAAACTATGGTGACGTGTAAGTGAGTAATATTAACAAACCAAAATGTCAACTTCAACACAAAACAGAAAGAATCGATCCTTATTGATCATCATATAGTGATCATATAGTGATCGACAGTGATAAAACACTGTCCATCACTATCGAAAAAGCTACGGATGTTATTCTGGTAAGAAGTCATTCTTCATTTGGAATAACTCATAACCTTTGGATCCTTCTCTGCATTCGCAAACTCATGTGTGCACAAAACATACAGTTGATAAAGTAACATCATATGAATGCTCAAATGAAGCACATCAGTGAAAGAGGCTCATATTTCCTCTTACTGTAAACATGCTGCAGTTCTCCAGTGTCCACAGTCTCTACTTTTGTCTATTTTCTGTTTTGGTTTGTTAACATATTTTGCACTTACAACGCACCATAGGAAAATCTCTCATTTTACAATCTTAAAAAGATCGTATTTTGTTGTGGATTGGATCGAAACTACTTAGTCAACATACGAAACGTTCACAGAATTTATAGCACATTTTGATGATCCGTCGTTATTGTCAGAAAGACGTTGATAAATTGATCACAGTCTCCATGCAGCTCTGTAAGTGAGCTGTTAAACTACATCCAGTGCTGTAGCCATGAAGGAACTGGATAAATTTCAATCATGCTCTTCTGGACCTCAATCAATACAATCACGCAAAAGTTTTGCCTTTTCTTATGATCAGGTTACATCGGTTTATGGTAGGTAAACAGGCACAAGGTGGATAGAGAAATTAGGCAGAGCCATCGGACTGTCTGATGTCTGCAGAGCTCTCCGGAACACGCACAGTCATGCCATCCAGAGCTTTTGTTAGGCAGATCTGGCAACCCAGTCGAGACCTGTAGAAGAAAGAAAGGAAAAAGTGAGAAAGTGTAATAGAAGTTTGTGCATTCCAGTTATGATCTGAGGATTAAACCATAAGGGTTATAAGCTAGAATGGTTTAAATACACAAGATTTTGACCCACATGGTTATATTATCCAGTCATTACACTGTTGCACAAGTGCCAAAGAAACCTGGTCTTAAAATGAGACATATGTAGCACACTGACACTTAAGTATCTATTAGTACAGATAAATTAGATGACGATGAAAATGAATAACTTCTACAGTTTTCAGTGAAAGCGCCTTTAATAGAAATGTATTACTTAAATGAGAACTAGCTAGCCAGCTAGTCAAACGTGCCATAAAGTGAGTGTGGCTACTTCAGGATCGGTTTCTGTAAGTAGAGCAAAAATGAACCCAACAAATGCTGTCATATTGTGTCTGAAATAGCGCTTACATGAATTCATTTCTTGGTTATAAATCTTCTGCATACAAGCAACATCATCCTCGCAATCGTTATTAGTTATCCCGAATATCTACGGCAAGTTAGTTTATGCCTCGTGTAATAGTGAGTGAGACTTATTCAGTGCAATAAGTTCTTAACCTCAAGAATCTTTGCCCTTTTGCTAAATTTTAATCTGCACCGATCACAAATTATTATGGAAAAACTTCAGGCCAAATGTAAGACCAGTAAAAACAACAACAAATGCAGCCTGGCAAAATCCCCAATATTAGCAGCTGGCATTAAGCTTTAATCCGTCTGCTATACTGTGACCTTCTTATGGCATTACAGACCAGATCATGTGAATGCGCTCAAAGCCTGGACGTGAGACCTGTAAAATGTTTTCCGGTTTTAAAAGGTCTTCCCTGATGTTTGGTTTGCTGTTACATTTACTATAGAACTGAATGACTTGGGACTATTCCTTATTCCTGACCTGATTTCGTTGACCTGATTTTTTACACAAAACCATTAACTACTGTGTATTTAAAAGCTTCTATATGGACCAGATTTACTCAATCAAAAATGTAGAATCAATTTTCAAAAGACGTTAACAGAAGTAAATTGTATTTTTATTCATTTATTTCTTCTTCATTTTGGTATTTATCATTTCTTTCTATAGTTCCTTGTAGTTATGACAGTCAGAGGGCTGTTATTCTCACGTACTCAGACCTTCAGGCTGAAAGCAGAAGCTTTTATTGGTCAAGGACTGTTCCAGAGGGCATCTGACTGACATATAAAGCAACCGATCACAGTTGCTCACAGTTCGTTTTGTTTTGTGTCATGTTTAAGGGCATGGAAAAGTAAAATCAATGTCCCTACAAAAACAGACCAGTGTGCAAACACAGATCGTTCATTTAAGTTAGTTGTGCAAATTAATGAGTCTATACTGTGAACTCATTTAAAAAACCCAGCGTTTAGCAGATCCTCAGGAGCGCACATCTGACAATGAGCTATGGCATAAAACAAAGCTTTATTACATGATTCCCCTTATTCGCTGTAACCAGTGACCTTACGCTGCACCTCAATGCTGACACTTTTATAATTGTGGCTTGTTTCTCCAGTTGGGAAGGGAAGCGATGCATGCTTGCTCTGAGATGAGTGTTGCTGTGATTAACATGGCTGGCATCAACGGGATTTGAAATTGCAGTCTCCAGAGAATGGGTTGTGCAACTCAGAAGCTCACCAAGTTGCTTCTGTCCCACTTCTCTGCTGGACCAGTGCTCTACTAGAGTTGCCCTCACTTTCTGCAACTAACCCTAGTCCTGCCCTGCAAAATCTACCTCTGTGCAAAATCTACCTCTGCTTGTAACCTGGAACAGATTCTGCTTTGTCTATCATGTTGAAATCTTTCTGCATCATGATCTTTAACAAAAGATGATTCTTAGTTAATGTAGTCTAAACATAGGTATAGGTCTAACCAGAGCACCACGTCATTTCCCCTTAATCTTCCTTAAGCCTTCCACGTTTAGCAAAAAGCCTGAAGTGGTTAGTTCTCCTGAACTCTGAGGATCTTCTAAAGCCAGTTTTACCAACAGTGTACAAACCTGTAACCTTGTATATGTGTTTGTATACGTGCATACTTATGGTTTACGTCATATTGTCATCACATGAAAACTACAGCCATCATACACACACACACACACAGTGAAAAGGCAATTATAAACCAGGCATAAAGTTAAAGGATCCTGTGGCAAATGAGGATTGTGTCTCTAATGTTAAGACGTCACAATCTTTTCAGGCAACTAAGCAGCAAAGGAAACGTACGTATCTGTTAGACCGTAGGCAAGATCGAGCATATCCATTTCCTCGTCACTAATTGGTCCGAGTTGTTTATATGTCTCCTCTTCGAAGATGAGATGACACGTGGAGCAAGCTAGAGTTCCCTCACATGCTCCTGGAAGAAATGATGTATAATAATTAGAAACTCGCCTTTATTAAGGCCCTCAATGTGATGCATTCTCTGGATTCCTCTTGCTTATTCCCTTTCCCTATTTACTTAAGTACTTAAATGCTAATGCATATTCATTTGAAATGGTTATTTTCTACTCACCCCAGTTATAGAAACAAGTGCCTAAAAATGTGTTAAACTCACCATAACCATCGAAGTCAAGGTCTTGTTGAACAACAACATCTAATAGCGTGTCACCAGGGGAAGCCTTGACTGTAATCTTTTCTCCGTCACGATTGATGAAATTGACGGTCACCTTGTTTTCCGCCCTAGTGTCAAGAAGAGAAACAAGTCATGCTGCACTATCAGTGTCATAGTTCCCTTATTGGTTCTACATGCCAACATTGACAGTATGCTGCCCTCTTCTGGCTGTGAATGCATAACAAACTGAATGATCTCTACAAGGTTGCTGTTTTAAGCCATTGTATGATGGGCAGCAGCTTCAGTCCTCCTCCAAGACAAATGCAAGACAGCCGCCAAAGTGTTTATACCTGCTACTCATACAGCATCATAAAATGCATAAAAGGGACTGCTAAATGTCCTGTTAACAAAAGCCCATGTTTGTTTAAATTAAACAGTGTAAACCATTTCACTGCATGTGTAAACTTGGCATCAGTGACACCTTTCATGAAGAATAGACCAGTATCCTTAAGCAGTATTACATAATTTACATATTTATACATGTAACAGCATTATGTGTAACAATAACGTGTCATAGAAAATAAAACATTAAAAGTTTATACATTTAAAGAGTTATTGATGATTGTCTATTACTAATCATTAGACTTTTTACTGCTGTTGCGAATAAAACGGCAGTTTCTATGAGAAATTTTCCAGTTCCATGAATTTCTAAGAGAAAAAAATTCACGTTAATATATGAACAATCCTCCCTGAATGACCAATCCCTGAATAATAGTTCGCCAGTGCAAAATATTATGACTAAACAGTAAGTTGCTTTTTTGTTGGTTTAAACTGTATTTGTCAACATGTCTGTCTACAGTTTCCTAAAATTCCCACAATGCCGACTGCCCGCTTGCTTATCATGGCACCTGTGGGCACACTTTAGTCCTTCTTCAGTGTGTCCTGCTCTCATACGTCCTCATTTGTATACTCTGCTCAAACATAATTCCTTCCGAAGCTTCATCTTCTATTCTAATACTGCCATCAATGCTACTGTGCTTGTCATGTCACTCATCACTGACAAGCTGAGCAGAGTTTCTAGTATAACTCCATTTGTAGCTGCCCTGAATTCTGAGACTTCTATTCTAATGTTTACTGTCAGCACTTTTACATGGGATTTCTTATTAACGAGATTGAACATCCAAGAAAAAATGAGGAAAAACTAGGAAAAAAGTGAAACCTGGCCATTAACCTTTAATAGCTCTGTGAAAATTGTTCTTCCAGTAAACACTACTACATCTTCCTTAATAACTGAACTGTACTGAGCACAACAAACACACGTACGTATGGTCTGCACAGACCTACACCAAATATACACACTTCCAATATATATACATCAAACTGTTTACATGCTGTTTTTGCTCTTTGCACATGCTGTCTCACATTTCAGTCGTTTGCTGTTTTGCACAATCCTTTACAATATCTCAGGTAACTGCTGCTATAATACTAATGTGTTCATTCCAGTATTTCTGCACATGCAATATTGTTGAACATACAGTATTTACACTGGTCAGCTCTGTTTCTGTTTACTGTCTTTTGTGTATTGTCTTGTGTCTTGCACTGTCTTGTTTGTCTTGTGCCCTGCACTGTCTTGTTTGTCTTGTGCCCTGCACTGTCTTGTTTGTCTTGTGTCCTGCACTGTCTTGTTTGTCTTGTGTCCTGCACTGTCTTGTTTGTCTTGTGTCCTGCACTGTCTTGTTTGTCTTGTGTCCTGCACTGTCTTGTGTCCTGCACTGTCTTGTTTGTCTTGTGTCCTGCGCTGTCTTGTTTGTCTTGTGTCCTGCGCTGTCTTGTGTCCTGCGCTGTCTTGTGTCCTGCGCTGTCTTGTGTCCTGCGCTGTCTTGTGTCCTGTGCTGTCTTGTGTCCTGCGCTGTCTTGTGTCCTGCGCTGTCTTGTTTGTCTTGTGTCCTGCACGGTCTTTTGTCCTGCACGGTCTTGTTTGTCTTGTCCTGCACGGTCTTTTGTCCTGCACAGTCTTGTTTGTCTTGTCCTGCACTGTCTTTTGTCCTGCACTGTCATTTGCACTTTATGTATCTAGGACTAACTTACTAAGTCCTTAGCTCTGTCTGTGTTCTATGTAGCACCATGATCGTGGAGAAACGTTGTCTCATTTCACTGTGTACTGTAACAGCTATATATGGTTGAAATGACAATAAAAGCCTCTTGACTTGACTTCTTGCTCTTAGCTAGTGACGTCACCACATCACCTTTTTTTCAATACACTTTAATTCATTCTGGGTGAAACAGTTGTCCAAGGAAATCATGTAAATGCTTTAAAGAACCACGTAGTCAATCATTCAACTTTATCTCCTGTATCTCCTCAAGTTATCTATGGTTCAAAGATAATACAGTCACGTTGCAGCACAAAAGCTCTCTCCATCATGGTCAAAACGTAAATAAATACACACCTTTCAACCTGCCAGTCCAATATGTTACTCAATAGCTGTTTATTAACATAAGTCATACATAATAAAGCTAATAATTTGTCTTGCTAGCTCAGAATTACCAGTCAAAGTCAAAGTCAAAGGTCGTATCTCAAATAGACGACCGCTCCCTACCTGAGTAAAATATAGAGCGTGTATTAGTCGACGGCTCCTGCGCCCTATCTAGTGCACTAGAATACAATAAAGAGGCATTTGGGATACAGCCGAATAAACATTAGCGTCTATATTAGTTAGTTACACGTTAAAAATGTCCTTTACCTGAGAGGCTGCACGACATTACAGGATGTTATGTCTCTTTTACTCGGCTCGGATAGTCTGTTCAGGGAAGAGAAAGTTTTCGAAGAAGTATTGGCACCCCTTGAAAGTATCCATGAGCTGTGAGAAAGTCTTAACCCGATTAATCTCCTCGCTGCCGTAGAAAAAGACATTGTTTTTAAACGATTAAACGCTATACGTGCGATTTAAAAACAAAAAGTTAGCGTCGATTTTCGATTCAACCCCGAGCGAATGTGAGAAACTCGTTAGCACTGGATGTGTTAGCACTGCTAGCTAACGTTAGGGCTCAGAGTGCAGAGAGCGGCTCGAGTTGCCTAACAACGTCGTTGCATAACAATAAAGAGTCGACGCTTTTCACCTATAAAACAGGGTCTTAAAAAATAGATCACGAATTGCTCGGATTTTTTATGTTTTTCCTTTGGCATCAGAAGCGTCACTATTTTTCATAACACATTATAGACGTGAAATAAATTAACTTCAAGGTATTTCCTGTTACAGTTGATTGGCGCTTAGGTACAACCAATCAGAGATGGTTGTAAGATTTATAGGCGGGATTTTGTGCAGCGTTGAAAACATAGAGTACGATATTAACGTCAGGTTCATCCAATGAATATCCGCACTCACGCTTCCGCCCCTGTGGGGATCTGTGTTGCCAGATAGAAGATTTTAAATTCTGAACTACTATATTAAGCTGACTTTAAATGGCCATTATAATGTTACGCTAGATGCTTGAATCGATCATATATTAATAAAAACACACGTTACGAAGCTTTTAAATATTTTTTCTCCCAGCTAATTAAGCTTGTGGGTCATTTAGTGCGGCGGGGATTTTAAACCAATCTGGCTTTTGAGATTTATAAACATGCAGTGGCAGAAATTGACCCCTGAATCTTGTACAATAGGCTACATTCAGGGGTTATTAAGCTAAAGGGGATGATTACAGGAAATATTGCAAATGTAGCCTAAGGACACGTTTTAAAATGTCTAAATCCCACATTTAGGCCTTTAGGTAAATGTACTGCAGAATAAATGAGCTGTATATACTGTGGTTGTTATGTGGTGCTTGTTTTACTTGATGCAATTTGTCTATTAAGAACCTCTAAATTAATTAAATCATATTTTTAATTGGATTTTATTTTGTTAATCAATTTTTAAGCAGGGGCACGGTGGCTTAGTGGTTAGCACGTTCGCCTCACACCTCCAGGGTCGGGGTTCGATTCCCGCCTCCACCTCGTGTGTGTGGAGTTCGCATGTTCTCCCTGTGCCTCGGGGGTTTCCTCCGGGTACTCTGGTTTCCTCCCCCGGTCCAAAGACATGCATGGTAGGTTGATTGGCATCTCTGGAAAATTGTCCGTAGTGTGTGTGTGAGTGAATGAGTGTGTGTGTGTGCCCTGTGATGGGTTGCCACTCCGTCCAGGGTGTATCCTGCCTTGATGCCCAATGACGCCTGAGATAGGCACAGGCTCCCCGTGACCCAAGGTAGTTCGGATAAGCGGTAGAAGATGGATGAATGAATGGATTTTTAAGCACTGTATAAGGCTCACACTGGGACTTACACAGGACAAAAGCCAGTAATGATGTATGTTCTGGAGAGATTTATAAACAAATCATTTGAGTGTTAGCTACACCGTTTTTTAAGCGTCTGTTTAAAAACTGTACAATGTAAAGTCATCAGTGGTGTAGATGGTGTAGGAGCGACATCTGAAGTGGAGCCACACGTGTAATGTTGTGAGGCGGAGCAGGGAGATTGAATGATGCCCATTGTGAGGCCTTGAGCCATAAAAATATCAAGCTATTAACAAAAGGCTTGACTAAACAAATGTTTTCTGCCTACACAAATGTGTTTTCAGTGTAGATGAAGTCCCAGAAACTAATTGGAAGTCTTTTCTGTGAGGCTTTGTTAGAAAAAACTCTGCCCCCCTTCTGTAGCCTTCACTATTCTAAGGTACCAAAAAAGAGCCTGCACCATTTGATCGAGGTAGGCATGGCTGAAAATAAAAGACCAGGCACTTTCGCATGAGAGCATTCATTACTTTATAGGTTCATAATAATATTTTTTAATCAATGAGAAATTTGTTTGGGAGCAAATGAATATGATCGTGTGGTGAATATGGTATGCGGTGTGTAACGTGGTCATATTTTCTGGTTCTAGTAAGATATCTGGCTGCTGCATTCTGGACTACCTGGATCTTGTTTATGTACCTACTGCAACATCCAGATAGTATTTCAATAATGCAATCTAATAAAACAAGCATGAACTAGTTTTTCTCCGTACTACAGTATGTAATCAGAAAACTTATTTCTAGCTACACGTCGTCCTAGTACAAGTACATCTGTATTGTCAGAATTAAGCAGATGTGAAACATTAACTGATTAGCATTCAGACATCTGAATTAGGCCAAGTAACATTTAGAGTATTATATCGGTCACACACAACTATGGCTATACATTTATTTGTAAACTGAAACTATACTGTACAAGTATACATTGAAATATTCTGTCATACCCTTGACTAGAAGAAAAAGAAATGGCAGTTTTCCAAGGAATTAGTGTGGTGGCAGATTATGCCCTTGCTGTGTTCTTGCTGTGGGTGATAGAATGAACCAGCTCTTAAAGTTGCCTATTACCATAAACTGAACCAAAACCTCCTCACAGAGCTCACCTTTGTTGAGTCTTTTAATCCCTTCAAGCTTTCTCGATTCCTGGTCTGATAAGGCACTCAGATGATATCTCTACTCTTACATCACTGATTGATTCTGGCACCGTTAGAAATTTCTTCAACAGAGTCATAGCAAAAGAACACCAGCTCAGTTTTTTGTTATCTCTACACCCTGTGCTTATCCAAACCCTTAGCATAGGTTGCACTGGAAGAGTTTACATTAACACATTAACAATCCGCTTCAATTTCAGTTTTGTTCCCCATTATGAAGAAAACATTTCTCCAAATCTGAGTATCCTTCTTGTCTGGCGCTTTCCATAGATGAAAAACACAACCCTCGTATTTTCTGGACAGACAAAAATTATCAGCTGGTCATCACCATTTGAAAAATTGTACCTGCTCACAACAGTGACCATCATCTGGAGCATGAAAACTTAGAGAACGTGAACTTTCCTAGGGATTACCATAATATAAAGACATGTTCAGCAAAGTCAGTTGCCCAACACCTCATTATCCAAATGACTATGTCATAAAACACATGCCCAGGACCACACCCCAAGGAATCACATATATCCTCTCTCAGCCACAAAGAGTCAAGTAATAAAGGGATAAATTTGACCCTCCACATCCCCAGCATTAGCCGGTTTACATTTTTTGAAAAGATAATGCACTGACTACTGTGGTCTGGACCAGATCACCATCAATATCACTATCCCCTGCCTTTAGTCCCTTTTGCTTTAAAAAACCAGAGACGAGAACAAATGGAAAACACATTTTAGCACCACCTCTGGCCACTGCAAGTATTGTATCATATCATATAGTCTCTCTTGTGCCCCATTGGTGTTCCAGTGCCTACTTTACAATGTTCTCAGGAACACGTGAGCTTTGTCTTTGCTTACATGGAAAACATCATGATTTATAGACACAGACAATGTGTGTAGGACAACCAGCTCTTTGAAAATGTGAATTTCATGTCACCCAGATTTCATTCTTGGGATGCATCATTAATCCCAAAGGGGTTTTCATTATTCAAAGCAAAGTCACAGCTGTAAATGATTAGTCAAAACCTAACACAGTCAAGGATTCACAATGTTTCTTAGAGTTTGTCAATTTCTGCTTCATTTTTAGCTTATTTATGTAGCTCTATCACTAGCACTCTAACCATTTAGATGAAAAAGGAGGCAAGAAGCTAAAATGGATTTCCAAGGCCAATCATGCAATGGCACAGCTGAAAGAGGCTTTCATAACTGCACCTTATTCTCCAACACCTCAAGACCTAACAACGATGTGTATATCTTCAACACAGGGATTGGAACAATACTCTTCCAACAATTGACCACAAATATGAATTCAATGCTCTGTCTCTCATGCACCTGACCATGCCTTTAACAATCAACCAGTAACCAATTCTTCCTGAAATCATGCTTTGTATGTGCACCAACCTGAGATCTGGACCAAGAAATAAATTGTGCGAATCGCTTCCACATTCCTACCACTTGCCAGGCATTCATAAAACCCACAATCTGCTCAAAATAATCTCATCCTGTACAGTCTGTGCAGTTCCCAAGGTCACAGAAACTCTGCAGGGAAACTGATGTCTCACCACACTCTATAATACCTACTGTATGGTCCCACATAAACCTCCATAATGTATAGATTCCACTGGATAGTTTCTCACAATATTGATAAATTAGGTTTTATCCCTCACATCTAATATAAAGGGGTCACCACTTTTATAACGAGAAAAACATCACTTATATCTCACCTCATTTGTGTTTAATCTTACATTTATTGTTCAGCTTACAGAAGTGTTCACATTAACCAAATATCCCAGACTGTCCCACCAGGGGGCGTTATCAGACTAAACAATGATGTAACACTACACCACTTATTTATTTGGCTTTTCTGGGATATATGCACATTGTATAGTAAATATAATAAATTCAATAAAAACGAAAGAAAGGGAAATAGATTATGCAAAAATTATATAATATTGTGCTGTAGTTGATGTTTAAAATATATATACAGTGCCTATAGAAAGTCAGCATAACTCTTTGAATTAGTTACTTTATTTGTCATACATGATCGAATCAAAGCCATTTAAAAAAAATCCTTTATCAGCTGGATTTACAAATTTTGTCTTTCAATATAAAACGAATTAAAGTAAAAGGTGACAGTTCTGAAAATTAATAGAAAACTGAAAAAGTAGAATACCAGGGTTGGAAAAGTCAACAGACCCCAGATTTAATACTTTAGCCTGGTGCTTATACTTTTGCCCATGTTGTGTAGGTGCCATAAAACGCATTAGGACTCAGATCACAGTTCACTAATATGAGATGGTCTATAAATCCTGAGTATTAGATCTTCTATTTTTATAACCTGGAATTTGATTGGTTTAAGATCAAGTTTATAATGGTATAGTCTACAAATTGTGTTTAAATAAAATGAAATAATTTTATAATTAAAATGGTTGATGATTAGGGTTTGAGGTAAAAAAAAAAAAAAAAACAACATAATATATGGGATGTTGAGGTTTAAAAGAGCACACATCCAAATCTTTAATTCAATTTCTCAGTATTTATTTCATGCACTAATGACAAGTACCAGTTCATTTAGAATCAGTAGGCCTATCACTGTTGTTCAGACTAACCATAGGGGGTTTATTCATTACGTCTAAACAATGGTAATTCAGGGAAAAATGCAGCAAAACAAAGCAATCACATTTACAGCTGAGTTAAATGAACAAAATATAAGAGTAAGTGCATGGAAGTGAACAGGAATGATTTGTTTCTTCTTTTGGATGGCTGTACTGCAACTTCATTAAATTTGTTTGTACAGTTTTAACTTTAGAAATTTAAATACATACTCAACCGTCTTGGTCAGTCCTTTTACCTTGATGAAATTCTTTGTTGTGTTGGCAGTGTGTTTTAGGTCATTGTCTTGATGCATGATGAAGTTTGTCCTAAGTAGATTAGACATAATTGCTTCTGCTACCATCATGAGTTTACACCATCAATAAAGATTAGCCAGTTCTAGTAGCAACTATGAAAGTCCAGCATACTTTACCGATGAGCTCATATGATTTCGATCATTAGCAGATCAATTCTTTTTTCCATATTTTCACTTTCCATTACATTGGTAGAGGTTAATCTTAACTCCAGAACTTTTGTGAGTAATCTCTGAATGTCTAATGTATGTATATTTTACAAATATAATAATAAGCGCCATCATTTATGAAACAGTTTTCCCTGACTCTTATCATATCACATCAGACTGCCTGAGCATTTAGACAGTTTAAATAACAAAGGATTAGTTTGCTTGAATTTATTAAGACAAGAGTTGGTTACAGTCTCTATGTGTATGCATGTATTACAGTGTACAAGTTTATAACATGCTAATAAGTTTCTTCTTCATTTAGTTTTAATAATTTCCACTGAAAAAATGTACCTACAACAGGGTAAGGAAATAAAAACCCTTCAGGAGTCAAAGTTAAATAAAAAAACGTAGGCATATTTTACAACCAGACCTACAAAAGGATAAACAAACTTATGGTAACTTGATAGCTTGTTTTATAACTACTAACCTGATGTCTTATCTCTCTCACTCTCATCTTGGCTCTCTGTTTTTTTACTCATGCTTGGTAAAAAATAACTTTTAGATATCCATCTATAGTAGTCATGCCCAGGGAACCCCAGTAAATGGGATTAGCGACACCCCTACCCTAACCCATTGTTTTCCTTAGCCGACCTGTTCAGTATCTGTTGTCTGTATCTGTACACCAGTGGATTATTTCTATTTCATGGCATTCCAAAATGTTGTATTGGCTATGCCCAGTGCTTGGAAATGTGAAATCCCAATTTCACTTCATATTCATCATTTGAACTCAAACCCAAATGGCAAACGTGTATGGTACATTCCAGTACATTTTGAAGAGATACAGTAGGTGCCATAAAACAAAGTAGAACTCAGATCACAGTTCACTCATGCAAGAAATGATCTACTATAAATCCTGAGCATTAGGTCTTCTATTTTCCCATTTGTGATCAAGAACTATTTCATCAATCCATGACTGAATTGACTAATTCGGTTTGATTAAATTAAATAATTATCATTTTAAATAGCAAAGAATGCAAAACTGAAAATAGCTGCATAATGCTACAAATGCAATTTTTTTAGATGATTGTGCTTTATGGTTAATAAAATGGTTATAAATAGGATTTTGAGATGTAAAAGAGATGCACACATATACCACTTCCATTTAATTTCCCAAAAAATGCCTAAGCTTATGTTATAAAAAAAACTAGAACAAATTTACATGCAAGCATTTTCTCCTAAACCATTAAATTATCATCTGAGACTTCCTTAAATTTTATTCAAATCCCAGACATGTGTGCTGTTATCTATACTTGTGTTACATGAATACAGAACCTATTAATCTTACAAGTGGAAATCCCCTGGGTTACAGGAACCACATTAAATTCTATAAAAAGAAGACATGTAAATGTTTAAAGCTTCAAAACTTTGTATTTGTCTGTTCGTAAATCATTAGAGATAAAAACTAGAGCAGTGTGTAGTGTTCTGTTGGCTAATCATACACCAGAGGTAGGTGCCATTAAACTTCACTTTCACTACAACCAGAAATACAAACCCAATCCTTTCAATTATGTTTTAAATTTGATTTCATTTTTAAAGCTTATTCTATTATTCAATTCAGTTTATATCTTTTTCATTAATACAGTGAGTACATTTGAATTGTGTTATTTTGCAAATATGGACTGGGCATGCCTTTAATTGTGGATTGTTAGAAATTCACACTATAAATGAAATTAAACAACAGTTATTTTTGCTTATAATTAGAACATTTTCTCTATGGAGTCTTCACTTGAAATATTGGAGTATGACTCTCAAGAGAAAAATAGGTATGTACACAAATATGAGTCCCACTGTACAGCCTGTAAAATACATAATTTTGTCTGATTGTCTCTGATTTTAATTTAATTATAATATTTCAATCTTTTTTTTTTATTATTATTTTATTTTTTTTTTAAGAATGGAAAATCAGCCAGATGAAGTCAGGACTGGACTGTTCCTTAAACAATGGGAATCCCAAGTGCGCCCTTACATTGAAATGATTGACTACCTACGGCGCATTGGCATTGAGAAGGATCTTGCCTTGCCCTCAATTGCAGTTGTTGGAGACCAGAGTTCTGGGAAGAGCTCTGTTTTGGAAGCACTTTCTGGCGTGGCTTTACCCAGAGGCAGTGGTAAGAGATAGCAGTCTCTTTATTTCTACATGTTGAGGTTTTCAGAACTATTCCAAAGTTTGATCAAGAGAAACTAAACCTAATGGCGCAGTATTAAATGGAAAAAAAATAACTCAAGACACAAGTCACAAGAAAAGGTGAATTTAGTATTTATTTTGTATTTTAAATGACCAAGTGAAATAAGAAAAATCTAGCTCAAGATCTTAGGAAGCTTAATGGAGTTGTCTGGAGGTCTTTCATTTCTAAATCAAAATGAAACTGAGCTATAAAGTGCATAGCTGAGAGATTTAACAAGGTGTGAAGATTGACAGTGTATATCCACTGAATATATGAAGAATAGTTTTATACTAAAATACAAAGGTATTAGTGAAAGTGTAGGCCATGCCATTTTTATTTAAAAACGCAATGATAAGCAGAATATTAATGACCAATGAAACAACGATTGTTTTTCTAAAACAGCAGCTCTGACTGTTTTTCCTGTTGCAAGGTTTATATAAATGTACTTTCTACTTTGTATACTTTATTGCTTTTGTGCTAAAAACCTGCATAGAGATGGTACCTATAGTTCACACTCAGTATAAATGGACAGATGTAATTATTGTTGACATTTTCTGTAAACAGCCATTTAATTCAGTGTCTTTAGTGTCATTACTTTTTAGTCAGAGGTAAAGCTATACCTTGTTTATATCTTGTACCCGAACAGGAACATATTTGTTTCATAGTCAATATAAATTTTTACATATAACAATAAACGGCTGATAAAAAAGAATTAAAGATTTGGTTCCATATCAGGCATCGTCACCCGTTGTCCACTGGAGCTGAAACTGCGGAAGCTGAATGCTGGCTCCGCTTGGACGGCTGTCATTTCTTACGGAGACGTTCAAGAGACGTTCACGGATCCCTCACAAGTTGAGGGTCATGTCAGAAGAGGTAAAAAATAGCTCAGAAATTAATTTTTTTATCTGACTAATCTGTTATATTTTAATTTATCTTTATTTGTGTGTGTAGCCCAGAATGTTCTTGCTGGAGATGGTGTTGGGATCTGCGATGAACTCATCAGTTTAGAGATCACATCTCCTGATGTATGTGACCTCACCCTGATTGATTTACCGGGTATAACTAGAGTACCAGTGAAAGGCCAACCTGAAGATATTGGAGATCAGGTGTATAGACAATTTACATGATTAACAAATATCCAAAGAATTTCGGAAATTCTTTTAAAAATTGTTCACTTATTCTTTTTTTACAGATTAGACGGCTTATATTGAAATTTGTTGAGAGGAAAGAAACCATTAATTTGGTTGTTGTACCCTGCAATGTGGACATAGCAACAACTGAGGCACTGCGTATGGCCCAGGGTGTGGATCCCAATGGAACAAGAACATTAGGTACAAAGATCAGATAAACATTAAACGTCTTATTATTCAAAAGCAATTCAGTTCAAGGATTTTGCAAATTACTCTTTTTTTATGTCCACAGCAATTCTTACAAAGCCAGATTTGGTGGATAAAGGGGCAGAAGCAGACATTTTGCAGGTTATGCAGGGTAAAGTCGTCCCTCTGAAAAAAGGTTATATAATGGTACGTTGCAGGGGTCAGAGTGACATTAATGAAAACATCCCCTTGAGTGAGGCCACAAGACAGGAGACAGAGTTCTTCAAGAACCACAGTCACTTTAGGTAAATGATTTCCTTCATACAAAAATATACAGAACATTAAAGCCAAAACATACACAACATAATGGAACCTTAATAAGATTGTTCTATCTCCAACAGCTATCTTCTGGAAGAACAGAAAGTTACAACACGCTGCCTTGCTACTAGGCTCACCAAAGAACTGGTTGAACATATCAGGGCAAGTCTTAAAAGATTTTTAAAAAGAGTTAAATATATTTTTACACTGTCACTTAACATTGTGGCTGAATCCTTATCAGATGTTCTTCCTTATTTATAGGCATCACTGCCTTCCCTCACAGAGCAGATTCAAATCCGCTTGTCTGCTGTTAGGCTGGAACTCAGGAAGTATGGCCAAGGGCCACCGTTAGAGCCGGAGAAGATGTCGGCTTATCTGAGTAAGGTAAGTCCTTCGGATATTTAGCAGAGGATGGGGTAAACTCTTGTCCGATGCTGAATTGTAACATCTCTTGTTCTATTTGAGTAGAGAATCTTGGAGTTCAGCGATCAAATCACTGAGCTCTGTCGCACCGGGTCATCAGGAATTGGAAACATCTATTCTCTCCTGCGACCTGTGTTCAAGCAATGGGAATGCCAACTGAGAGAATCCAAAGCATTATGTACGCCAAGATTTTTTTCTGTTTTCTTTTAAATAAAAATCTAAATATGAAAAAAAAGAATACGGTTCTATGTAATAATACAGAATAATGTGAGTACTGTACACAACAATAGGGACTATAATAATAGTAACAGAAGATGTGTGGTAAAAACATGGAACAAAATTTAACCAAGGTTTGCAAACTAATGACAATAAAGTTGAATCTAATCTAATTTAATCTAATCTAATATAATACCCTTTAGTGTTTTTTAGGCTTATAGTACTCTAAGAATTTAAATGATTAAGACAATTGTGGGGGAGGCACGGTGGCTTAGTGGTTAGCACGCTCGCCTCACACCTCCAGGGTTGGGGGTTCGATTCCCGCCTCCGCCTTGTGTGTGTGGAGTTTGCATGTTCTCCCCGTGCCTCGGGGGTTACTTCCGGGTACTCCGGTTTCCTCCCCGGTCCAAAGACATGCATGGTAGGTTGATTGGCATCTCTGGAAAATTGTCCGTAGTGTGTGAGTGCGTGAGTGAATGAGAGTGTGTGTGTGTGCCCTGCGATGGGTTGGCACTCCGTCCAGGGTGTATCCTGCCTTGATGCCCGATGACGCCTGAGATAGGCACAGGCTCCCCGTGACCCGAGGTAGTTCAGATAAGTGGTAGAAAATGAATGAATGAATGAAAGACGTGTGAATGAAGTGTGTGTGTGTGTGTGTGTGTGTGTGTGAGAGAGAGAGAGAGAGAGAGCTCTTTCATAATCAGTAATCAGTTCTTGTCTTGAAGAGTTTTTCTGTTTTTGAAACTCCTCTTTAACTTTCATTCTTTCCATCTCAGGAAACAAAAACAATTAGAATAAATACTATGGAGATTATTAAATGGGATGTAAATAGGAATGTAAACAATATTTGCTGAAACACACATGATCCATTTCACATGATTGGGAATTGTAGTACGGTATGTCAGCAAAATAACTAGGAATAAACTATCTGTATGTTTATCTTGATTTCTTTGATCACTATTTCTAGGAGTTAAGAAAATCCTAATTAAGCTTAAATACTGAACATAATTTGTATAAGTTTTATATCGTTTATGAGGAATTGAATTTAAACTTGGAAAAATATATTCTGTCTTCTATTCTGTCTGTCTAAATGAAGTTAGGGATGAAGTGCAGGAAATGACCGAAAACTACGAGGCCCATCGTGGGAGAGAGCTGATAACATTCAGTGACTACTGTATATACGAAGCACTGATACAGAAGCATGTCAACAACCTCAAACTACCAGCTTTAGACACCCTGAAGTCTGTTAGAGGTAATGCCAAGTCTGTCATAAATGTACACAATGCATATATATTCACTCACCTACCCCCAACATTGTCTTATTTTGAAGAGTAACATATATTATTGAAACTGATTAGTTTACCTATTTGCAAGTATAAAAGATGATTATGAAGAAACATTATGTTAAAAAATACATTATTGTGACACCAAGGTAAATTCAGCAAAATAAGCAAACTTTTACCCCCTTTTTGTATAGTTATTTTTGGAAAATTGCACAAGCACTGTCAAATTAGTTGGAGACCACCGGTGGACAGTCTTGCCACACATTTCCAATGGTACTGAGGTCTGGGCAATGACTTGGCTGTATAAGACATTATGGTTCTTGGTTACGAGCCTCTCCAGTGTAGCTTTGGCAGTGTGATTAGCATCCTGTTTGAAACTGAAACTTCACACCTACAGAAATGCTCATGTATTGGCATTTTAGTTTTGCAGTCACATTACACAACTGCTGACTCCATTCTTGTGTGACTACAGTGTGTATTTTGATGGCAACAGATTTTCAAAAAATAATTCTGTATATATTATCCCAATCAAGTGCATATCATAAAAAATGGTGGACATAAGGTAATCATTTGATTATACTTATTTATATAATTTTTGTAAATGTAAATGTAATTTACCAAAATCTTTTTTTTTTATAAAACAAATCTTTTTTTTTTACAGGTATCGTGCAAAGTGAGTTCAGAGCTCAGTGTGAGTTCTGCTTCCCAAATTACCCTCATCTGAGATTTATGATAATAGTAAGAAAAATCTGGACTTGTCTACCATAAAGTATTACCTGCCATCTGTTCATATAGTATATATCTGAAATTAATTTAAATAACGGAACTTTACATATATATACTTAAGATATATATATATATATATATATATATATATATATATATATATATATATATATATATATATATATCAACTTTAAAATTCAACATTGTTCCTGTCTTCAGAATCAGATTGATGAAATTCAGTCACATCAGGAGGCAAAAGTAGAGAAAAGGATCATGGAGTTCATCAGCATGGAGAGACTTGTCTACACCCAGGACCCAATTTTCACCCAAAAGATGGTTGACTTCCGGTTTGTTGAGCAGAGGCAGGAGTATGAGTCTGTATGCTTAGATACTGGAGAGAATGCAACCTCTCCCAACAACTGTGCTGTTTTTGACACCAGAAAGCTAACACCTGACAAATGGATAATCTACTATGAGGTAGGTGACAAAAAAGATAATGGTGTTTCCTAGATATATGATTGTGTTGCTATTGATTTTTAGGTACCTTGAAGCTAAAAATGGAAAAGAGTAATTGGTTGAACTGTGTCAAAGTGTATCAACTGTGTCTTTCAAAGCTTTCCAGCTTCTCACAGTACTGAATGGAAGCCATAACCACTAAACCTAGCTCTTCTTCCTATTTCTAACAGATCGTCTACCAGCGTTTGGCAGATTTTGTTCCCATGTTAATCCTACTGTTTATGCTGAAGGAAACTGTCGTGATGTTGCGTGCAGAATCCATGGACCTGCGTAATGGAGTTGACATGACCAAACTGCTCAGTGAAGACTCTGAGTCTGGACGAAAGAGAATAGAGTTACATCAGCGTATGGAACGACTACGATTGGCCCAGGAGAGGATCAGCATTAACATCTAAAATGTTGCATTTTTTTTTCTCCTATCCAAAACATATAGATATTAACCAATGGCAGGACAGGGGCAGAGACAATACATGAATAAACCCAAACCCACCCCACCACGTAAACAAAAACACAACAGAAACCGAACACACACTATATGTGCCCGGTTGCCCTTCCTGACAGACTAAAAATGATCATTTTACCCGAATTTAAAAAGTATTGAGTTGTAAATCTTGGGAGCTGTGATCTCCAGGGTCTTTCTATTTTTTAAATTTGTGGGTTTGTGGGAAGAGCTCGGTTTCCGAAGCACTGTCTGACATGACTTTACCCAGATGCAGTGTTTTTATCTGAATGTTTTCATTGACATTGCTCTCATGTTTTAAGACAAATAAAAAAAGTCTTAAGCAATCACAAACTGGTTTACTTATTATTTATTTACAATGTACCAGTAAAGTCAAAATGAAAATGAAACATTGTGGACATGTGACTCAAATGATTAGAATTTATTAGCATGCTTTTTCATTTGATGCATTAAATAGCTGATTATATAATATAATTCTGAGAAAATGCTCTAAGATTTTTATATAAAAAATATTAAAATAGTATTATTCACCACAGCATTGTCGAATGCTTGGTTCTTATTGGTTAGACGGTGTTGGTTAATTTTTTTATTACAGCATTTACATTTATATTTATAGCTTTTTACAAATGCCCTTATCCAGAGTGACATACAAAGGTTATTTGAAGTCTCTATTAATTAATCCACAGATAAGTTGGAAGATAAGTTATATCATCAGTAAGAAATATAGCAAGAAGAATTTAAAAAGAAATAGGTCGCCATTTATTTTAAGACATTCAGTGAATTCATATTCAAATTCAAATTTTATTTTTTTATTTTTTTTTATTCACATACATAACTATTAGACAGTATGACATAGCGAAATGCTTGTACGATTTTATAAAAGAATACAAAATTAAAATTGAATGAATTAAATTAAATTAAGTAAAGTAAAATTAATTCAAATGTGCAAAAGAATATAAACAGAATACATAAATGGGTAGAAGGTGCAATATCATGACTGTACAGTCTTTTGTCGGTTGTGTCCTGATGCATACAGTACCTACCTTGTACCCTGAGAGATGTTGGGACCGGTCAAGCAGTGCTAGAGGATCTTAGGGAGCATAGTGCAGGAGTGATAAGTGTTATACAAATAGAGCTTCAACCACAACAATAAGATCTTTGAGGTTGCAGGGTGCTGGTCCATTTTATGGCTTGGTAGGCAAGCATCAGTGTTTTAAATCTGATGCAGGAGCCACTGGAAGAATAAGCTAATGGAAGCCAATGGAATAGTGCAGCAATGGGGTGGTGTGTGAGAAATTTGGAAGGCTGAATACAAGTCATGCAGCTGCATTTTGGATCATTTACAGAGGTGGAATTGGGCTCAAAGTTAGACATGACAGCAAAGATAGTCCAGTTTTAAAATGACAACAGACTGAACAAGCACCTGAGTGGCTTGTGTGGATAAAAATACCTGAATCTTTCTGATTTTGTAAAGGAGACTGTAAAAATCGACATGAGCATGTTAAATTAGTAATGTGTGAGGAAAAGGATAGTTGATTGTCCAAGGATGTACAAAGTGGCTGAAGGAGAGATTAGTGAGTTGTCCAGTGAGATCCTGACATGGAAATAAATCACCCAGGATTACCAGAAGTCAAGTTTTGCTGGATATATAATGATATGTCTGATTGACATGCTGAGATAAGAGCCAAAACTGTGGTGTGTAAACGAGGAAAGGAGAAGATGAGTTGAGCATTAGATATTAGTTCTAGATAGTATGGTGAACACTTCATATAAATATACATAAATAAACAGGTGTAATCAATCATATGGTGAAATTTCCTGAGTAATACATCTTCAGTGTCAGTATTTTAGGAACAGACTGAGCTAAATTTATTACTTTAGTTCTTGTGTCACCAAAATGTCTTTAGAAAAGAAGACTCATTAACAAGTCTTATTACATTCAAGACAGAGAAAAAAGGAAGAGAATTTAGAGAAACCCTCAATTTATTTCACAGGTTATATAAAGTTTTCCTAACGATAAGATGTAGCGTTCACAAAACATATGCCACATAATAAAACACATGGGTAAATTTGTTTTATCTCCTCCAGCTATCTTTTGAAATAAAGTCATAACCTGCTGCCTTGCTAACAGGCTTATCAAAGATCTGGCTAAACATGTGTGGCATGTTTTTAAACCCCAGTGAAAGATTTACATGAAAATGTAGGCCAAGGTTTATCAAATGTTCTTCTTTATTCACAAGTAATACTGATATCCTTTAAATAGCATATTCAAAGTTTATCTGGTTTTACAACAGAATTTATGAACTAGTGTCAAAGGCCTCTACTGGAGCCAGAGATGATTACGGCTAATCTGATTTAGATTAAGATTAAAACTGATTATGCTGCTACTCACGTACAAGGCTCTTAAAGGTTTATCTCCCATGTATCTAACCCGTCTTCTAACACGTTACAATCCTTCACGCTCTCTGAGATCACAAAACTCAGGACTTCTGGTAGTTCCGAGAATATCAAAGTCTACTAAAGGCGGTAGAGCGTTTTCATATTTAGCTCCCAAACTTTGGAATAGTCTTCCTGATAGTGTTCGGGGCTCAGACACACTTTCCCAGTTTAAATGTAGATTAAAAACTCATCTCTTTAGTCAGGCGTACACATAATACATCCCATAATATTGTGCACTATTATATCAGACTTGCACATTTTATGAACAGCAGATATGGTAATCCCTCTACACTGCTTCTCTCTTTCTACCATCCCGAGGCATCCAGAAACTGTACCAGCTCCGATCGTCTTCCGTTCGATGACGATTTTGGACCTCCACTGAGATGAGGCCGACTCTGAGGACTCTGAGAATCCTGAGGCATCTAGAGATTTACCAGCTCCAGTCAGACTCTGCGATACTAAAGAGGAGATGTGAACTCCATGTGATCTTTTGCTTTTGTTTGACTGTATTTTTATAATCACACCCTCCAATGTCACCCATATGAGGATGAGGTTCCCCTTTGTGTCTGGTTCCTCTCAAGGTTCCTTCCTTTACTGTCTAAGGGAGTTTTTCCTTGCCACTGTTTCCTGAGTCACCTCAGACTTGCTCATTTGGGATAAATACATACACATTGTGAACAAAATCTATCTAATATTAATCTTGATTTTTGTATTCTATTAATCTTTATATTATTCTTTATATTAACCTTTTGTTCTATGTTTATGTTCTGTAAAGCTGTTTTGAGACAATGTCAATTGTAAAACGCGCTATACAAATAAACCTGAATTGAATTGAATTGAATAAGTCCTTCAGGTATTTGACAGGAAATCCTGGAGTTCTGTGACCAAATCAGCAAGCTATTTTAGACCAGGACAACAGGAGACATTTTATATACAGCAAATAAAATAAGCAAACAAATGGATATAAAATATTAAATCAAGATTCAAGATTTTTATTTGTCACATACACAATTATATAGAGCAACTACCAGTGAAATGTGAATCAGGTCCGCTCCATGGACAGTGCAATTATTAAAAAATACAACACAGATTAAAAAATACAACACAGAGTGAAATAAAAGTAAACAATAAAAATATAAGAATAAAATATAAAAGAAGATGTATACTGTGAAATTAAATATAGAATGAAAAATAGTGTGCATCTATCAATAGGTTCCTATTAACATGACTATTTCATCAAGTTTTGAGCTGGAGTGGAGCAAAGAATGAGAGTACACATTTAATAATATTTCCTAACACGTTCCAGATACATGGGCAATTTTTCATTTTTTTTTTTTTTTTTTGTGCATGAGTGATTGATGAATTAAAGTCGCATTTGGAAGCATTTTAATTGACATTATCTAACAATCTTTTAATCATTGTATGATGTTTAACAAATTAGTTATTAAACATTAATGAACACATTATCATATTTCTAGCTATTTGCTCATAAACTCATTTAACTCATTAACAGAACATCATAAAATTAAACTCATTAACATTCATTCATTCATTCATTTTCTACCGCTTATCCGAACTACCTCTCAGGTGTCATCGGGCATCAAGGCAGGATACACCCTGGACGGAGTGCCAACCCATCGCAGGGCACACACACTACGGACAATTTTTCCAGAGATGCCAATCAACCTACCATGCATGTCTTTGGACCGGGGGAGGAAACCAGAGTACCCGGAGGAAACCCCCGAGGCACGGGGAGAACATGCAAACTCCACACACAAGGCGGAGACGGAGGTGTGAGACAAACGTGCTAACCACTAAGCCACCGTGCCCCCACTCATTAACATGACATCAGTAAATTAAAATGCTTACAGAATGTTATACTTTAAATTCAACTGTGCTGAAAGTTATTATAAAGTGTTACTGTTAGGGGTCTTTTGATTGTATAATTGAGTTAGTCATAGTTTTCGAACAAAGATTCAATAAAATTGTCCTGTCTCTCACATGTGGCCTAAGAATAATGAGGCTTTACAGAGGCATAAGTAAAATTTTGAAAGTTGAAACAGAGCAAATGGAGCATGTTTAACTTTTGGTTTCATTATTTATTGTCATTTTCCATCCATCCTGTTTGTGTGTGTGTGTGTGTGTGTGTGTGTGTGTGTGTGTGTGCGTGCATAAATAGAAGCAAGTGATTTACTTTCAGTTTCCTCACATCCTCAATTGTGACATTGAGTTGCTCTTCCCTGCCAGGTAAGAAAAATACCTTCATTTCTATGATGTGAGAATACTAAAAGTAAATATTTCTACATGAAGTAGCATTAACTGAAAGCTACAATAGCAACACAGATGGAATTTGTTTCCTAGATGATGGAGAGTGTAAAATGTAGTTATGAAGATACTGCTTATGATGGTCAGAACAGGTCAGTATAAATTGAATGATCATTTACATTTACAGTATTTGGCATTTTTTTTATTCTTTTTAAATAAATACACACATACAACAAACAGAGGAGAAAGTGCTAGTTTAAGTATTTCATGAAGAGGAAGTTCATTCCACCACCTCTGTGCCAGAACAGAAAATAGTCTTGTTACATACTTGCCTCTTACCCTGAGAGATGGTTGAGCAGGTTGCGCCAGTGGAGCAGTGCTGGTAGCTCTGAGGGTGCGAGATGCAGTGCGAGGAGTGATAAGGGCTTTGAGATGATAGGGAGCTGGTCCATTTTTGGCTTTGTAGGCAAGCATCAGTGTATTGAAACCAGTGGAGGGAGCGCAGCAGCAGGGTGGTGTGTGAAAACTTTAAAAAAAAAAATTGCATTCATACAGTAGCTAGACCTTCCAGCAGTGAGTTACAGTAGTTCAGTAGTTCAGTGAGTACAGTAGTCTTGAAATGACAAGAGACTGAACAAGTACGGTACCTGAGCAGCCTGTGTGGAAAAAATGACAGAGTCATTCTGATGTTGTAGAGAAGGAACCGACATGAGCGTGTCACATTAGCAACATGAGAGGAAAAGGACAGTTGATTGGTCATGGTTACCCCAAAGTTGCGAGCTGTGACTGAAGGGGAGATCAGATCGTTATGCAGGTATCAAACCGTCATCTGTTGTGTGAGTGTAATGTAAAACTCAATGCCTTTTTTTATTCACAGTAAGACAATGGAAGGTGTTTTCCACACCCCTTTAGAAGAGAGAGTTCGCCCTTATATTGATCTGATTGACTCTTTGAGGCTGATTGGTATTGAAAAAGATTTGGCTTTGCCAACTATTGCCGTAATTGGAGATCAGAGTTCTGGTAAAAGCTCTGTGTTGGAAGCACTATCTGGGGTGGCATTGCCCAGAGGGAGTGGTGAGTGTTTTTCTATTTCTAGTACAGAGAATATAATAAATATAACACTTTTACATAGGTTATCACATGAATTTTAGGATTTTAAAAGATATAACACTTAAATATTTCAATTTATTCAATTGAATTCAAATTTAAACATCTCACTTTTCACATTTTACACACACTGTAATGCTTTATAGTAACTCACTATTTCCAGGAAATGAAATGAGCTCGAAGAGGAAGAGTTACAGGAAACGTGCTTCTTCATACATGGGGAGGGGAGGGGTTTAGCTCTCACAAAAAGCGTCACAAATATAGCGATAAAGAAACAAAACTATAACAAGAAGTCATAGTAAACATGACATCTACCGTGGCTCTCGTTACATCGACAAGTTCTTCTACATCATCATCATCACTTAGCGTGCATTATGAGTGATCAGTTTCTTAAAGGGGCAACGCACAATTATGTGACGTATGTAGAGAGAAGAAAGAAAACAAAAGCTGATGTATAATGTGCTTCTTTGACTTTAGGTATTGTGACAAGATGTCCACTGGAGCTAAAGCTGAGGAAGATAAAATGTGGTGTTCAATGGAAAGCTGTAATATCTTACAAAGAACAGTTCATTGAGTTTGATGACCCATCAGAGGTTGAGGGTTACGTTAAGCAAGGTTTGTAACATTCCTGGGAACCATAAAATAAAAAAGATAAAGACAAACATAAACTTTATTTGTTATGGTTCTGAAAGGTGAACCTTGCTTTCAGGTTCTGCTTTAGAATTTGTATCTAATAGTAATGTGTTTTAACAAAAACTTGTCTATTAACCAAAAAGCTATTGCTATCATTATCATAAATTATTAGAACTGTGTGTATAATAATTTTTCATAATCTTGGAACGAAACGTTTACCAGTCCTAATAAAGCTTAGTAACACTTAAAGGATAAATGTTTAATTTTAATAATACTTACTCCATCACTGTAACAGCCCAGAATGAACTGGCTGGAGATGGAGTTGGAATTTGTGATGAACTCATCACTTTGGAGATCATGGCTCCTGATGTATGTGACCTCACACTGATCGATCTCCCTGGGATTGCCCGAGTTCCTGTAAAAGGTCAACCTGAAGACATTGGATGTCAGGTGAGTGTAAACTGTAACTTGATCCTTTTTGCTAACCAGACTACAGACTACATTTATTGAAATTGTAACATTGTTTGTCTTATTTTTGTCTAGATAAAAAGTCTCATTTGGAAATATGTAAAGAAGGATCAAACTATAAATTTGGTCGTGGTCCCATGTAACGTTGACATAGCAACAACAGAAGCTCTGAAAATGGCACAGGAAGTGGATCCTGAAGGAAAAAGGACTCTGGGTAAAGAATCAAGTTCATTAACAAAAACAATATTATTATTATTATTATTATTATTATTATTATTATTATTATTATTATTATTATACTTTTTATTTTTACAGCAATTCTTACAAAGCCAGACCTTATAGACAAGGGAACAGAAAAGAACATCATGGATATAATCCGAAATCAGGTCATTCCCTTAAGCAAAGGCTATGTCATTGTTAAATGTCGTAGCCAAAAGCAAATTGATGATAAGATCTCTCTGACTGAGGCCACTCGAGTAGAGAGGGAATTCTTCAAACGTCATGAATACTTCAGGTATTATTTCTAACATATGAACCTCATTTGTAATTTATGACCCACTAGTTGTAACTGGGAACTTACTGTAATTGTCTTACTGCTAGTTGCCTGTTGAGTGAGGAGAAAGCAACTATTCAGTGCCTTGCTTCCAAACTGACTCAGGACCTGGTTGATCACATCAAAGTATGTTTCCAGTCTTTTTACAATTTTTTTATTTAATATTATTTTTCAGCATACATAGGAGTGGTGTGGTATTATGCTCAGAAAATCACACAGATGGTTGCTAGATGACACAAAAGTAATCCCTAGCACCAGCCGATCATTGCAGTACAGTATATGGAAGGGCTAAAATTTAATATCAATAGCTAGGATGATAGAGTAACTAATCCACATTCATGTTCATTACACCCATTCATTCATTTATTGCTGAGGATATGTTATGTATGTGTCAGTGAAGTTGGCTGAAAAATATAAGCCCAAAGGCATCTCTAAATTAGGGGTTGATTCATTAACTGCAATCATTTTACAGATATGAACATGTGACATTGCATGACTCTGTGATATGAGCTTAAGGAATTTGTTGTTTTTCAATTGTTTGATTTTATTTTTAGAACGCATTACCCCTTATCTCAGAAGAGATCAAGAAGCAGCTGTGGAGCTTTAGAAAAGATCTGAGTAAGTGTGAAGTCGGCCCACCACTGGATCCACAGAAGAGGAAGATCTTCTTTATTGATGTTTGTAACTTTCCTATTATTACCATAGTTTATCCATAGCTCTAATGCAACCTGAATACTGTAAATCATGATCACTTTTTCTTTCAGACCTTGACAAAATTTAATGATAAAATTAATCGCTTGTCATGTGGGGAAGTGATCAACAAAGATAACTTGTTTGTGATGCTTCGGTCTGAATTCAAAAAGTGGAAAGACCATCTTGACAGCACAAAGCCATCATGTGAGTACACAGTCCATATGCAGATGCCATGCCAAATCATTGCAGCAATTTATAAAGGCCAAGATATATTTTCTTTAAAAGCACACTGTCTCCATGCACAGAAAATTGGTGTAGAGGAACAAGTGTTTCTAATGCAACTTAGCTATTATTAATCCAGAGCAGCTAAAATTAGGCAATTAAATGAAGCCTTTTGATGGGAACTCATGGACAAAATGTTTTTTGGTCAAATTTGACCACCAATACAGTTCACAAAATGGTCCAGGATGTGGTGAGTGAATATGACCTGAAACACAGAGGACAAGAGTTGCCTGGATTCAGTGACTACAAGGTGTTTGAAATGGTGGTGCAGAAGCTTGTGAGCCAGCTAAAAGAACCGGCCATTGACACACTCAGGGTCATCAGAGGTAGGAGTTCACCATTTAACCTTCACAACATATTTGAATAGGTTTAGTAGAAAAATAACATAAACAACTGAAGTTAACTAATTTTATTTATCAGCATTTACAGTATCTGAAAGGTACATGGAACATACCACAACCAAAGAAAATTAACTGACAGCTCATTACCAAGACCAGTCATATTTCCAAATTACAGATTTATTATACAGTGGATTTCTGTATTATAGAAAAAAAATCGAAATTATATGAGCCAGGTAATTAGCACATGAATAATGTACCACCACAGTCTTATTTATAAAACATTCACCATGATGGTGTATTTTATGTAAAGAAATAAAAGTTCACTGTATGCTATGATGCGGTACCTACTGTTACCACCACTGAAATAAAAAGTCTTGAATAACAACACAACACAGTATTTTATTACTATTATACCACAGCAATACATAATATATATTTATTAAGTCAAATTAATGACCACAAAAAACAAGGCATT
This sequence comes from Tachysurus vachellii, assembly GCF_030014155.1. Classification (NCBI taxonomy): domain Eukaryota; kingdom Metazoa; phylum Chordata; class Actinopteri; order Siluriformes; family Bagridae; genus Tachysurus; species Tachysurus vachellii. Next base: position 6,358,643 of record NC_083483.1, on the reverse strand, counting down.
CATAAATGCAGTAATTCTGTGATTAATCTTGCGTGTTTCAGACACCATTCAGGACCAGTTTTTAGATGTGTCCAAAACCTGCTTTCTCCACTACCCTTACCTCCAGTCTGTTGCAATGGTAAATATTTTGTAGTTATTTCTAAGTTTCAAAGAATTTATATCCTAAAAGGGTGAAATGTTTCATAAACATAGTTCAATCCAGTCGTGGTGTAATAACATACTTCAAATCAACATCCCAGAACAAAATAGACAACATTCAGTCAAAGCAGGAAGCCAAGGTGAAGAAGAGGATCATGGAGCAGTTTGAGATGGAGCAACTGGTCTACACTCAAGATGACATCTACTTCAAAACCTTGAATGAGATTCACAGTACTGATGGGCTGAAAGCTTCAGAAGAAAACTTTGCTGGATTTGACAGCAGAAGCAAATATCCTGAAATGTTGCAGGCTTATTATGAGGTAGGGCTTAGTAGTTAATTGTTTAATGAACTAAATGTACGTTTTACTTTGGTTTCATTCAAAATTTTGATGATGATTATTATAATTATTATTATCATTATTATATTTAAACCATATAGTGTGGGTAATATGCTAATATGCAAATCAAGTATGTTGTCTAAAACATTCTAGTATTATTAAGAAAATACTAACAAATACTTATTGCATTCATGGTGTGCAATAATGCTGTGTGTCGTTGTGAGTAAATGATGATCTACTAAAGATCTACTGATAAAGTAAAATAGATATCTACTAAATATAAAGAAAAATATACATCTATTAGACATTTACCTTCAAACCTGGAAATTGTATGAGTTAGAGATTTCTCTGTCTCCTCACAGATTGTGGTGCAGCGCTTGGCTGATCAGGTGCCCATGTTGATCAGATACTTAATGCTAAAGACGTCTGCTCAGCTGCTGTGCACAGAGATGTTGGGTTTAATGGATGGTGCCAACGTGGCCGATGCCTTGCGTGAAGATTCGGATATCAGCAGAAACCGCATTGAGCTGCAGAACCGTGTGGAACGTCTTACCATTGCTCAAGGGAAACTCAGCAACTTTGTTTGAAGCTACAGGGCTGCTGTAGATCAGGGTTTTACATCTTTTTTGAAGTTTTATATAAAGTTTTCTATAAAGAACTCAACAAATTAGTTGAGTGCTCATAAATCTTTTATGGCTTTTTCTTATCAGTTTAATTATGTATTTATGTATAATTTAAATTTAACTTAGACAACATGTGCAACATGGCAATTTAAAATTCTAATAGATATTAAATCAGTACAGAAGAACAATCAGAATACAAATTATACAAAAGACATGATTTAACTACAGTGTCAATTTCAAATCAATTTCAAATAAATACTTGCTGTCTAAATTTTTTTTATTGTGAATGCATTATACCTAGACAGCATTAAAATATACTCAATATTCACAATATTCAGCATTTAATTCAACAGGTCAAATGTATGCAATCTAGGGGTTTTTGGATAGTAATTGATGTTGTATTGAATTCATGTCAAGCTTATAAGAAGTTCAGGAGTTTCTAAGAGTTTTGGAATTATGATATGCATGATAACTTACAAGAAATACAAGAAAATGTGGAATACTGTCATATTTAGCCTAGGATGATGATGTAATGAATCTAATTACAATTTTGTATTTTATGTTCTGTAAAGCTGCTTTGGGACAATTTCCATTGCTACATGTGATATACAAATAAATTGATTTAAATTGAATTGAATTAAAAAGACCAGATTATAGCTATAAAAAAAATCTAAAAATCTCATCTCTCATTTTCTACCGCTTATCCGAACTACCTCGGGTCACGGGGAGCCTGTGCCTCAGGGGTCTCTAAAAATCTTTAAAAAAATTTTAAAAATCCCATATTCACAAAATTTATGGAAAGATGAGACAAATTTCATCAAAATAATGGAAAAATTATGAATAAAGAATGGAACTATTCATGACTAGAAGATTTATTTGTGTAGATTGGCCAGATTAAGCTACATTTTATGCATAAACAAAGTTCCTTTCGGACTTTAGCTGTAATGTCACCATTTCTGTCAACTTCCCGAACAGTCGAATGCACATACACGAACATAAATTCGCTCTACTCTACTCTACTCTACTCTACTCTACTCTACTCTACTCTACTCTACTCTAATTCCTCTAATTTTAGCTTTTATCGTTAGGGGTCGCCACAGCAAATCATCAGTTTTCACCTAGCTCTCTTCTCGGCATCCTCTACTGTTGCACCAATTAACTTTATGTCCTCTTTTAACACATTTAGATCTCCTCTTTCGCTTTCCTTTTGACCTCTTACCTAGCAACTCCATCTTTCTACCAATACAACCATCTCCCTCCTCTGCACATGTCCAAAACATCTCAATCTAGCCTCTCTGACCTTGTCCCCAAAACAGCCAACCTGAGCTGTCCACCACTGATGTGCTCATTCCTAATCCTGTCCATCTTCGTCACTCCTGAAGAGAACCTCAACATCCTCATCTCTGCTACCTCCATCTCTGCCTCATGTCTTTTCCTCACTGCTACAGTCTCTAACCCCTACAGCATAGCTGGTCTTAATACTGTCTTTTACACCTTTCCTTTGATACTTGCTCACACTCTTCTGTCACTCCTGACACTTTTCTCCTCCCACACACTGACGACATTCATCATTACCCCTTCACTGTATAGCCTTTCCTCTTCTCTTTCTGCCTATGAACCTGAACCCTTCTCCCTCCTTTCCTTCCTCGACCAACAGTAGCCCAATTTTCGCTTGCACCCTGTAGGCCAACAGCACCGTTGGTGGTCGTTGTTAACCTGGTCCTTGACCGATCCAGTATGGAATCCACACTGACGACTCGCATGTTTAAATTTGGCACGTTTTACACTGGATGCCCTTCTTGATGAAACCCTCTCTGTTTATGTGGGTTTGGGACCAGCACAGAAATCAGTGGCTTGCAACCCCTGTGGCTAGATAACCAGAGACAACATAGAAGGGGAGAATATCTAGACACTCTCACCCATGTATCCTTAAACTTTAATAATTTTTTTGCTGTCCCGACAGAAGAAATTATTTAAGGTGTTTGTCTGATTTGACTCACCTTTCAGTTTAACACACACAAGATGTACCATGTTTGAGGTACCAGTCTTGTGGTGGTCATATACAAAGACAAAACTTACACTTGATATATCCTCATTAAATCAAAACCTAAGTGTACCTCCCACATGGTACATTTCTTTCTTTTTTCCTTTTGTTTTGTTTTTTAATTCTACCTTTTTAATTGTCTCTTGAGTACATACAACAGGCTTAAAAACATCTACAAACCCCCTGTTAAAATGCCAAATGCCAGGTTTTTGTGATATAAAACAATGAAAGCATAAAATTCATTTCTCTTTACGCCCTCATTGTGAAATATCACCACATAATTTTTTAGGGAAAAAAGAAAAACAACATAGTGCACATCCCTAAAATTATAATTTGTGTAAGCACCCACTGATTTAATTACAGTACTCCCATTGCAGGTCACACTACAGTACTCATCATGAGATACCAGGACCCCACGCTACCCTTTGTGGTCTAGGTAAATGCTTCCAGTAGTGGGATCAGAAAAGTCCTCTTCCAATGACCCAGGGAGGCTTCACCCATGCGTTTAATTCTCCATGGGACTGACACCGGCTGAGTGCAACTATGATGTGGCAAACAGAGAACTCCTGTCCATCAAGGAGGCGCTGGAAGAATGGAGACACTGCTTGGCCCAGCACACATTGAACACTGGTTGGCCCAGCACCCATTTCAAGTAATCACGGACCAACAAAAACTGTAATTAAGAATGTCAAAAGACTGAACTCATGTGAAGCCAGATGGGCCCTGTTTTTCACGTGCCTAAACTTTGCAGTGATCTATTGTCCAGAAACCAAAAACAGCAAGGCCAATGCCCTGCCATAACATGATTGAGGGAATGCCCAACTCTAAGCCCATCATCCCAGCATCCATCATTGTTGCCCCATCCGATGGAAACTAATGGAGTAAATATTGCAGACATAAGAGACTGAACTCACTCTACTCGTATGCCTTCTCCAAGCAGCACATCCCCACCGCCTTGAGAACCCAAGGTCATCCAGTGGGTACGCATAGCCAGGAGTTCAGGCACCCAGGCACCCGACATATGACAGCACTTGTCCAAAGTGCCTTCTGGTGGTCATCACTCCCCTCAGACATACAAGATTATGTTCAAACCTGCTCAGTTTGTACCCAAGTGTGTACACTACGCTATCTACTGGCAGGGCTGCTGGAACTTCTCCCCTGGTCCCACATTACAGTGGACTTTATCAACAACCTCCCCAGTTCCCACTGTTTCACCACTATTATGGTCAAAGTATGCAGCTTTTCTATGGCTTGCAAGCTCATGCCCCTGAAAGGCCTTCCCACCTCCATGGAAACAACCAAGACTCTATTTGACCAGGGTGCATCTATGGTGTACTCAAAGATATTGTCTTTGAACGAGACCCAGTTCACATTGATAGTGAATGTCAATGACTGGGGTCAATGTGAGCCTACTTCAAGGTATCAAACTCAATCCAATGGCAAGCAGAACTCGTAAAATTAGGAACTGGGATGTTACTTGAGAAGTTACTGTGGCAGAGAACAGCACAGATGGAATGAGTTCCTCATATGTGTGGAATACGCCCAAAGTCCCTGACCCACACATCAACAGGCTTTACCCCATTCCATTGTGTGCTGTGGTGTTGTGGTGTGTTGTGGTTCTGCCAGTGTTCAAATGGTCAGGGTAAACCACAGACATACCCACGGTAGATAAATGGTTTCAATGAAGCAGGGCAGTATATGAGAAGGCCCTTGTGAAACTACAAAGAGGCATTCACCACCAAAGGTTTAAAGCAGACCGCTGAAGATGAAGCTATCCATAATTCCAGCCCAGCCAATGCTCTCCACATGGTTCTCCACACATACTCTCCACATTCTCCACAGTATGGCTCTCCACACGCAGCCAAAATCTCAAGCTGCCTTGCAGAAAACTCAGCCCACAATTCATTGGCACCATTGGCTCAATTATTTGTCAGATCAACCCCATTACTCACCACCTCCAATTTCCTCCTGACTATCAACTAACAATGGATTAGACCCTGCTTTAATCAAAGCATTCCACTGAACTCATCCCGATCACTCAGCACCCCGCTCCCCAGCCCAAAATAGAAGACCACCAGGAGGTATTCCTAGAAGGGGGAGCTCTGTAACAGCGCCCACAGCGATTCCCATCTCTGGCCACCAGATGGAGCCTTTTCCCAAGTTTTGAGCACTTCTGAGTTCCAAGTTCACTTCTTGGTATTAAGATTTAAATTTTGCATGGAGGTTACCATACATACAGATTATTGCTACATACTGAGCCATGCTACTGCCTTGTTCTTTGTTTTGCCTGCTCCTGAATCTTCATTACAGTTGGAAAAATATCCGACAAACATCTTCACAAATCTGAATCATGTTCTTTCTTTGAAGTCAATTATTAAGTACTATGCGATTAATACTGTGAGGGACTGGGGGAGAGCTGATAACATTTAGTGAAACTGCAGACTACCAGCTGTAGAGATTCTGAAGACTGTTTGATGCAATGTCAGTTCTTATACAAACACAAACAATGCCTTTTAAAAATAATTTTCCCTATTTCATAATGTTACAACCTGGAACCTTTGAGATTTACACGATACCTAGAGAAGCCTAATAAAATCCAAACAGGGAGCTTGGGAAAACCCAGACAATCAGATGATTCATTGTTGGTTTATTAAATTATTATTTTTTATGCATTTTTATTACAGTATTCCTTTCACATCTGTATTAGAGGTGTGGCATATACAGAGTGTGTGTGCATCCATAAAGCACTTTCAGTTTATTCACATCCCTCGTGAAATTAAGTTGCTGTTCCCAGGCAGGTAAGAAAAACACTTTAATTTCTATGTGCAGGTACTAAAATTATTTTTAAGGGATGCTACAATTTTAAAATATTTTTTAAGGGATGCTACAATAACTTAACTTTTGGAATTTGTTTCGTAGATGATGGTGAGTGAACAAGGTAGTTATGATGTTATTGCTTATGATGATCAGTTGTGTGAGTAACATATGTAAAATTCAATGCCTTTATTCAATTTAATTTAATTATTCACAGAAAGCCAAATGAAGGGGTTTTTCACAGCCCTTGAGAGTTCTTGATAAATCTCTGTGTTGGAAGCACTATCTGGGGTGGCATTGTCCAGAGGGAGTGATGAGTGTTTTCTTATTTCTATTACAGAGTAGTAAATATAACACTTTGCATATATTACCACATTGCATATTTACATTTGAGTTAGAACTTTCTAGGAATTGACAGTTAAAAAAATTTAAAATCCAACATCTAACTTCTTTTACACACATGCACAGTGGGTAAAATTTCCCTGTTTGAGATTAGGCAAAGAAGGGAAGCAAATGATGATATATAATGTGCTTCTTTAACTTTACGTATTGTGACAAGATGTCCACTGGAGTTAAAGCTGAGGAAGATGAAATGTGGTGTTCAAACAGTAATATCTTACAAAGAAAAGTTCATTGAGTTTGATTACCCTTCACTGGTTAATAAGCACAGCAAAAACAAACACACACGAACCGGTCATATACTGTACAGTCGCTGGAATCGCCTCAGCCAACAGCAATAACAGCAGGTTCACTGCATTAATAAACAAGTCAAGTCAAAACATTAAGTATGCGGCATGTGCCGCTCCCTGATTACCTTTCATTGATCTGTTTGGAGGATCATAATGCACCAAAGCATCAGGATTGGTCAGTCCAGTTCCGCAAATCTGATGGACTAAAACAGAAAGTGATCAGTCACTGAAGAACGGATCACCGTCGCCGATGTCCTATGAATTCTTCCTTTCAAGACGAAGTCAGTCGTAATTACTTAGTAATTAGTTTAAACTTCCCTAATGGTCGTACAAAATGCAAAACGTCGCTTAGCCACACGTTAACTGGGTAAGTACAAAATACAGATTTTAATATAAATTAAATATTGCTACTATGCTAGTTAAAACAAATACAGTACATATTAAGAATTTAAAGTGTAAAGCTGTCGATTTACACTAGTTAAAGAGTTTGTCGGCATTGACAACACTTCTAGATCGGGGAACTCCTATATGATGTCACTGATACCATTTTTATAGCCTGAGAACAAGATCCCAAAATAAAACCACACCTGATCATTTCTCTAGAGCATTGGCGGCCAAGCCGCGGCTCCCGAGCCGCATGCGGCTCTTTGCCCGGTTTCATGCGGCTGTGTCTTTTTAATATGCGTGTTCGCTTCGCTCGAGTTCAATATGGTATTTTCGTCAAACGCGAATGTGAGTGGGATGAAAATACCTCAAAGTTTCCCAGCAGGAGCAAGATCATTTGAGTAAAGAATTTGTGTCAAGTTCGCTCTCAAAATGGCAGAGAAAAAAGGTGATGTTCAAGTGTGCCCATGTGTATGATGTGGCTCTTTGCGGTAACACAGTAAAAAATGTGGCTCTTGGTCTCTGACTGGTTGGCCACCCCTGGTCTAGAGGGACAATACTGCAACACGTACCAACATTGTACACTGAGAGATGGTGGGACCAGTCAAGCAATGCTAGAGGATCTTAGGGATCATAATGCAGGAGTGATGAGATCTTTGGTCCATTTTTTGGCATGGTATTCATGCATCAGTATTTTAAATTTGATACAGGACGCAAAGCCAGTGGAAGAGTTCAGAAATGAGGTGGTGTGTGAGAAATTTGGAAGGTTGAAAACAAGTCATACAGCTGAATTTTGGATAATTTGCAGAGGTAGACATGCCAGCAGAGAGTTGCAATAGTCCAGTTTTAAAATGACAACAGACTGTACAAGCACCCGAGTGGCTTGTGTGGATAAAAATACTTGAATCTTTCTGATTTTGTAAAGGAGACTGTAAAAATCGACATGAGCATGTTAAATTAGTAATGTGCAGTGTTGTGCTAGTTACTAAGAAATAGTAACTAGTGACAGTTACTAGTTACTTCATTTAAAAAGTAACTCAATTACTTTGTTGATTACTTAAACCAAAAACTAATGCATTACTGTTAAAAGTAACTTTTTAGTTACTTTTTTAAAGAACGTTCTTTAATGTTCCCATTAATGCCTTTTTATGCGTTATGGTCTATACAAACACAAAATTGACTTAAATACAAAGTAATTTATAAACACTATTTTATTTAAGTCAGACCAGACAAACTGAATATATCTCAAGGATTTCTGAAATAAATAACAAAAAAGCATATTTCCACTTTAAGAAACTCGTCTTGCTCTCGCCTTGACTCGCCATTACTGCCGCACATACTTGAATAAACGGAAACATGCCCAGAGTGCATCTTCTTCGTGTTTACAGTGGTTGGCATCCACCAATCCTATAATGAGTCGCTGCTGTAAACAGGTTTGGCTGTAGGCTAAACTTCAGCCAAAATGAATTAATTTAAAAAAGTAACAACTGCACCATATGGTAACGGTAACGGAGTTACTTTATTTAAAAAGTAATGCGTTAGAGTATTAGTTACTGTCAAAAGTAGCTGCGTTACAGTAAATTGCCCAACACTGGTAATGTGTGAGGAAAAAGATGATTGTCCAAGGTTGTACACACTGGCTAAAGGAAAGATCAGTGTGTTGTCCAGTGAAATCGCAAGATCCTGATATGGCAATTAATCACCTGGGATTACCAGCTGTCTAGTTTTGCTGGATTTAATTTCAGCTAGTAAGATACCATCTATAATGATATGTTTGCTTGACATGCTACAATCTGAGCCAAAACTGTGGTGTGTGAATGAGAAAAGGAGAAACAGAGTTGAGCATTAGATAGTAGTTCTAGATAGTATGGTGAACACTTCATATAAACATATATAAATAAAACAGGTGTAATCAATTATATGGTGACTTTTTTTTTTTTGACCTATAGAGTTGTAGCCGGCACCGCGAATGGCACGGTGGATTGTGTTCACTGCCAATGTTTTCTGGAAGTATTCCTGAGCCCATGTTGTGATTTCCATTACAGTAGCATTCCTGTATGTGATGCAGTGCCGTCTAAGGGCCCGAAAATCACGGGCATCCAGTATGGTTTTCTGGCCTTGATCCTTATGCACAGAGATTGTTCCAGATTCTCTGAATCTTTGGATGATATTATGCACTGTAGATGATGATAACTTCAAACTCTTTGCAATTTTTCTCTGAGAAACTCCTTTCTGATATTGCTCCACTATTTTTCGATGCAGCATTGGGGGAATTGGTGTTCCTCTGCACATCTTGACTTCTTGAGTCAAGAACATGCACATCTTGACTTCAGCCCTTGAGAGTTCTTGATAAATCTCTGTGTTGGAAGCACTATCTGGGGTGACATTGTCCAGAGGGAGTGATGAGTGTTTTCTTATTTCTATTACAGAGTAGTAAATATAACACTTTGCATATATTACCACATTGCATATTTACATTTGAGTTGTTAGAATTTTCTAGGGATTGACAGTTAAAAAAATCTAAAATCCAACATCTAACTTCTTTTACACACATGCACAGTGGGTAAAATTTCCCTGTTTGAGATTAGGCAAAGTAGGGAAGCAAATGATGATATATAATGTGCTTCTTTAACTTTACGTATTGTGACAAGATGTCCACTGGAGTTAAAGCTGAGGAAGATGAAATGTGGTGTTCAAACAGTAATATCTTACAAAGAACAGTTCATTGAGTTTGATTACCCTTCACTGGTTAATAAGCACAGCAAAAACAAACACACACGAACCGGTCATATACTGTACAGTCGCTGGAATCGCCTCAGCCAACAGCAATAATAGCAGGTTCACTGCATTAATAAACAAGTCAAGTCAAAACATTAAGTATGCGGCATGTGCCGCTCCCTGATTACCTTTCATTGATCTGTTTGGAGGATCATAATGCACCAAAGCATCAGGATTGGTCAGTCCAGTTCCGCAAATCTGATGGACTAAAACAGAAAGTGATCAGTCACTGAAGAACGGATCACCGTCGCCGATGTCCTATGAATTCTTCCTTTCAAGACGAAGTCAGTCGTAATTACTTAGTAATTAGTTTAAACTTCCCTAATGGTCGTACAAAATGCAAAACGTCGCTTAGCCACACGTTAACTGGGTAAGTACAAAATACAGATTTTAATATAAATTAAATATTGCTACTATGCTAGTTAAAACAAATACAGTACATATTAAGAATTTAAAGTGTAAAGCTGTCGATTTACACTAGTTAAAGAGTTTGTCGGCATTGACAACACTTCTAGATCGGGGAACTCATATATGATGTCACTGATACCATTTTTATAGCCTCAGAACAAGATCCCAAAATAAAACCACACCTGATCATTTCTCTAGAGCATTGGCGGCCAAGCATGCGGCTCTTTGCCCGGTTTCATGCGGCTGTGTCTTTTTAATATGCGTGTTCGCTTCGCTCGAGTTCAATATGGTATTTTCGTCAAACGCGAATGTGAGTGGGATGAAAATACCTCAAAGTTTCCCAGCAGGAGCAAGATCATTTGAGTAACCACCAGCCATGTGTGTAAAAGCAGTGTGCAAAAACAGTGTGCAAAACAGCATATAAACAGTTTGATATGGTGGTGGTGTGTACATGGATGTATACTGGAAAAGTGTGTATTTGGTGTATTTCAGTGCAGTCCATTTTGTGTGTGCGTGTGTGTGTTGTACTCTGTAATGTTCAGTTCAGTTATTGAGGAGTCTGATGGCTTGTGGAAAAAAATGTCCATGATAGAGGGAAGAGAGTCCAAAGGAGGAGGAGGTTCCTAAAAGAGGAAGAGGTTCCTCATGGACGTTTCTCTGGTTTATGTATGGGTTTTAGCAAGGAGACATGGAATGTGGCAGAGATACGGTAGGTTGACAGGAGCTGGATTCTGTAGGTGACGGGGTACACCTGGCTGATCATTTTGAATGGGCTGATGAAACAAGTGTTGAGTTTGCGACTGGGGTGTTTCAATCTGAGGTTTCAAATGGGGAGCTACACCTATTCTCTGACTTGGAATTGGTTTTGTGGAAATCTTCGCCTGTTGACCTGTTCTCCGTATGGCCCATTGGAGGCGAACATGAGCACTTTCCTAGACATTTTGCCTCTGTTGGAGCCAGTCATTTATGGCCGGGACATTGGATGGTTCACCAGACCAGGGAAACAAGGGGGTTGTTACCTCAGTACACATCGGATCTGTTTTAAGTCTGTGGAGGAGTCTGTGAGTGTATTTTGTGCATACTCGGCCCACGGTAGGAACTCACTCCACTGATGATGTTCTTTGTGGCGTTAAATTCTGAGATAGCAGCTGATTTCCTGGTTGAGCCTTTCCATTAGATTGAGGGTGGTAACTAGATGTAAAGCTGATGTTGATGTTCAGGAGTAATTCTGCCATAATTGGAGTTCTGCCGTAATTGGGTAGGAACATATTTACATTTACAGCATTTGGCAGACACCCTTATCCAGAGCGATATACATAAGTGCTTAAATCTCTAACATTGAATACATTAATGCTGGCTCATTAGGTTACATCCTGTACTTAAGATACCATGAGTTTAAAACTTTTGTTCAAAGTTACAATGAAAAAGTTTCAAAGGTTGTGTTTTTTTTAATGCAAAAGATAAGGAAAGAAGTGCTAGTTGAAGTGTTTCCTGAATAAGTAGGTCTTCAACCGCCGCTTGAAAATAGCCAGTGACTCAGCTGTCCACTAGGGGAAGTTCATTCGACCACCTTGGTGCCAGAACAGAGAAGAGTCTTGTAGTATACTTGCCTCTTACCCTGAGAGATGGTGGAACCAGTTGAGCAGTGCTGGTAGATCGGAGGGTGCGGGGTGCATTGCAAGGAGTAATGAGGGCTTTGAGGTAAGAGGGAGCTGGTCCATTTTTGGCTTTGTAGGCCAGCATCAGTGTTTTGAATCTGATGCGTGCAGCTACCGGAAGCCAGTGGAGGGATCGCAGCAGCAGGGTGGTATGCGAGAACTTTGGCAGGTTGAAGACAAGCCAGGCAGCTGCATTTTGGATCATTTGCAGAGGACGGATTGCCTTCATAGGTAGACCTGCCAGCAGTGCACTGCAGTAATCCAGTCTAGAAATGACAAGAGACTGAACAAGTACCTGAGCAGCCTGTGTGGACAAAAATGGCCGAATCCTTCTAATGTTGTAGAGAAGAAACCGACATGAGCGAGTCACATTAGCAACATGAGAGGAAAAGGACAGTTGATTGTCCATGGTTACCCCAAGGTTGCGAGCTGTGGCTGAAGGGGAGATCAGATCGTTGTGCAAGGATATAGCAAGATCATGACCTGGGGATGAATCACCTGGGATGAACAGCAGTTCAGTTTTGCTAGGATTGAGCTTTAACTGATGAGCAGTCATCCATGATGAAATTTCTGCCAGACATGCTGAGATCCGATCAGAAGCTGTGGTATCTGAGGGTGGGAAAGAGAAGATAAGTTGTGTATGATCAGCATAGCAGTGGTAAGAGAACCCATGTGAGGAAAGAGAGTGAGTATTCAGGGAGAAAGGAAGAGGACCAAGTACTGAGCCCTGTGGGACACCAGTGGAGAGTCTGCGTGGAGCAGATGTCACTCCCCTCCATGTTACCTGATATGAGCGTCCTTCCAGGTAGGAAGCGAACCATTCCCAAGCTGATCCCAAGACTCCGGAGGGTGGACAAGAGAGTCTTGTGGTTGACCGTATCAAACGCTGATCTAGCAGCATGTAGTTTCTCAGAGACATCCAAAAGGGCTGTCTCTGTGGAATGAGCCGTTTTAAAGCCTGACTGGTTGGGATCTTGGAGTTTGTTCTGTGAGAGATAGACAGACAGTTAATTATAGACAATGCGTTCAAGAATTTTTGAAAGAAACGAGAGAAGTGATACCGGTCTGTAGTTACTGATGTCTGATGGATCCAGAGCAGGTTTCTTTAGGATGGGAATAACCCTTGCTCTCTTGAAAGTAGTTGGTACCTGTCCAGATGCTGTGGATCTATTGATGATAGTGGTAATGAAGGGCAGAAGGTCTTGCGAGATGGTCTGGAGCATAGTGGAAGGAGAGTGGATCCAATGGGCAGGTGGTAGGATTGCAAGACTGGAGTTATAAAATCTCTTCTGCTGCTACAGTTGAGAAATGCGACAACGAAGGGGGAATCCATACTCTGAGATGTAAGTGCAGTCAGGGCTGAAGTGAAGGTCCGGCAGATTTCCTCAATCTTCTCATGGTAGAAAGAAGCAAAGTCTTCTGCAGACAGGGAGGATGAAGAAGGTGGAGCCAGGGGGTTGAGCAGAGAAGAGATGATGTTGTGGAATTTCCAATGGTCATGTGAGGAAGCTTCAAGCCTTTCCTTGTAGAAAGAAGTCTTGGCAGAAGTCACATCTGAAGAGAACTTGGCAAGGAGTGTTCGGTAAGAATTAAGATCTGCATCAAGTTGTGATTTCTTCCACTTTCTCTCTGATGATCTTAGCTCTCTTTGATTGTTGAGCAGCACATCTGAAAGCCAAGGAGCAGAACAAGACGTTTTCTTGGGGTTAGTGAACATAGGGCAGAGGAAGTCCATAGTCGAGGAAAGAGATGAGAGGAAAGTGTCTGTGGCCGAGTCCAAGGGTAGTGAGGAAAAAGACTCAGGATTAGGAAGAGAAGAAAGAGTGCCAGAAGCTACAGAAGAAGGGGAGACAGAGTGAAGGTTGTGTTGGGTAAGAGCGAGGGGGTGAGAGGTAGTTTTAGGTAGGACAGGTAGAGTGATGGTGAAGGATACCAGGTGATGATCGGAGACATGTAGTGGGGTAGCAGTCACGTCTGTAGCTGGAGAAGGATGGGTGAAAACCAGGTCCAGGACATTGCCTCCTTTGTGTGTGGGGATGTAGCTGTTGAGTGTTAGAGTGAATGAATCGAGAAGAGTCAGGAGGGAAGAAGATTGAAGCTTGTCAGAGGGGAGGTTGAATTCATCAAGCACCATCAGAGAGGAGCTATCGGAAGGGAAAGCACTAAGCAGTGTGTCCATTTCTTCTAGGAAGTCTCCTAGGGGACCAGGAGGGCGGTAAACAACAATGATAACAAGGTTGATTGGAGAGGTAACTGAAATGGCATGAAATTCAAAAGAGGACATACTGTTTAGAAGGAGAGCATTCTAGTGGTGTGGGCTTCATTTGTTGAGTCTCCTCAAGCCAATGTCCCTATTCTTCTAGAGCCTACTTGATGGACAGGAGTTCCCTGTTGCCAACATCATAATTGCCTTCTGCTGGCAATAATTTCTGGGAGTATAAGGCACAGGGGTATAGTTTCCTAGGTTTGCCATTAGGATCAGGGTGTTTCAGGATATGAGCAGTTGTGAAGCAAGTTTTTAGCTTTTCAAAGGCTGAATTAGAGTCTTCAACATAAAATGGATAGGTTTCGGATTGCCCTGCGGAAGGGAGGTGATAGGAGCGACAATGGAGCTACAATTCCTCATGAAGTGATGATAAAAATCCCAGGAAACATTGCAATTCTTTGCTCATGAACGGTAATGGCCACTTTGTCACTGCCTTACCTTGCTTTGATCCATCTCTTCCCCACTTGTTGTGATCACATATCCCAAGAGTGAAATAGTGTCTTGATGAAATTCACATTTCTCAACTCTGATGTAGAGCTGGTGTTGGGACAGGCGTTGAACAACAGTCCGAACATGGAGAATGTGTTCCTCCAAGGTGGGTGAGTAAATGATGATGTCATCAATATACGATATGATGTACTGGTTGAGCATGTCTCTAAGTATTTCGTTTATGAAGGAAATCCCATACATCATAACTAAGTACTCACAGGGGTACAGGGAAGTACAGGGAATTTTATAGCTTAATCATACAGTAAGTGGCTGTTTTGGTTCCTTGGCATAGTTGCAAAAGGGCTAAAATGTCTCTACCCCCACAGGATATTATAAAACCTCTTTAATCTGATTGGCAAAATAAGTAAATGAAAACCTTGACTGGGGGTCACAGTCCCAGACTGCAGAGGCAAATTCCAAGGCTTTGCCTGTAAGGAGCGACATGAGAGAGGCACATTTAGAACTCTCATCCCGATATGTATATGCAACTTTCTCCCACAGAAAAGGAGAGACAACATTCCCGGGACTTTGACTCTACTGTGGGGAGGCTGGTCACATGGCCGCGTCATGTCCAGCAAAATACAGGGCTCATTATTGAAGGAAGGTGCAGAAGGCGAGACCACTGGGCTTTCCTTTTGCCATCTGTTCTCTAGGTCTGGGCACTGGATGGCCATGTATTGCATAAGGTCTCACGTCACACACAAACTGTACATCTAACAATTGCAGAACATCACCATGAGTGGATTACATTTCTGATTATTCCATCGCTGCAAGCACCCATAATGCTCTGATTCCCCTGGCTTCAGAAACACAATCCCCACCTGGACTGGACCAGTGGCTACATCCTGGACTGGGGAATCCACTGCCACATTTAATGCCTAGACTCTGAACCCCCAGGCTCAGCATCCAGTCCCAGAGGAACCCCCACCAGTTCTCAATTCTGTGCCTCTGGACTACCACGACCTGAAAATTGTCTTCAGCAAAACCAGAGCCTCCTCCCTTCCTCCTCATCGGCCCTACAACTGTGCCATAGATCTCCTGCCTGGAGAAACTTCTCCCTGTGGCCACCGCTACCACCTGACTGTACCTGAGAGAGAAGCCATGGTACAGTACATCCAGGATTCTCTCAAGGCTGGCATCATCCGTCCATCTGGGGAAGAAAAAATTTATTGATGTATTGTATTGATTACCCGAGGGCTTAACGCCATCACCATTAAGAACCGGTACCCCGTGCCTCTCAAGACCTCTGCCTTTGAACTCCTTCAAGGAGCCACCATCTTCTTCAAACTGAACCACCATAATGCCTACCATCTTATACGTTTTTGAGAAGGAGGTGAGTGGAAGACCGCTTTCAATACCCCAACTGGTCATTATCTCAAGTCCTCCAGTGGTGCCACAGCTCTCACCAGTTCTGTCATCCTGGCTCTGCCCAGACCTTGTCAGTCCTCCAGCAACACTTAGGGTGGCCATCGTTTAAGACAGATGTCTGGGAATTTGTTGCTGCCTGTCATGTCTGCGCTCAGCATAAGACGCCCAGGGCCCCTCTGGCTGGCCTGCTCCATCCTCTCACTGTTCCCAGGCAGCCTTGGTGTCACATTTCTATAGACTGTTACTGGCTTACCCACATCGGCTGGGCATACCACCATCCTCACCACTGATTCTCTAAAATGGCTCAAAAACAGCCTTGCCCTCTGTCCTCTCTGTCCCTTGCCCTGGTTAAGCATTAGGGTTAAGCCCTGGTTAAGCTTGCCCTGTCTGGAGAAAATCTTGTATATTCCTACTCAAGTCTTCCAGCAGCTACACCGGGGTGGGCCAATTGCGAATGCCCTTATCACATTGGTCAGAGGGTCTGGCTAACCACCAGAGACCTCCCGCTTAAGGTCCCCTGCAGGAAGCTTGCCCTATGTTTTTTTAGGGCATTTCCCATTTCCAAGGTGCTCAACCCAGTGGCAGTCTAACTCAAGCTCCCCAGAGCCCTGCGTATTCACCCTAGCTTCTCTCCAGACTCAAACCTGTTCAAGCCTGCTTGCTGGTTCCCTCCACCAAACCCCTCCACTCACCTGGTTCATTGATGGAGGCCCTGCATACACTGTTCACGGTTGGCTACTTCTAATATCAAACAACTGGATATAAAATATTGAATCAGCTTTATAATGTAAGAGGAAAGATATAAAAAAGTTATATGAGAGCCAAATTGCAGTTATGAGCCAAATATGCAGTTATAATGTGAAAATTATTGATAGAATTAAAGATTAATTACATGAAAAATTACTTCAGTACTTTATTAGATAGACCTAAGAGTTAAGTGATTGCATTAAAACTTTTATTTCAGAGTTACACTGTAACTAACACACTATGTATTTGTACTATTTGGTGAACCGTGTTTTGTACGTTTCAGTTAAAAAGAATGCATGCCATGTAATCATAGAGCCGCAAACATCAGTGCTCAAGTTCCAGCACCTCAAGCTACACCTCATCTTATTCTTCCTCATCTATCTCAGCTTAAAAGTGTACAAATTAGAAAATGGGAAGTTTCAGTATTATCATCTAGGAAATGTTTTCGTTATTCATAAATGCTACCCATTTTATTTACAATTTAAAGCACTTACTCAGACTATAGAGGTATTGTAAGTTGTTCTTAATGTGGGTTTTTTCATGATCATGTTTTGGGCTGGAGTGGAGCAAAGATGATAGTACATATGAAATGTAAATTAAAATGATCTCTGAATTATAATTCATAACAGTTTAATAAGATTTAAGAAGATTGGAAGGGCAATATTTCCATGCCAGATTACGTGTGCCAGATACATTGTTATTAATTCTTTAGGTTACTGGGCAATTTTTCTTATATTGTTTATTTTTTTAAGTACAGTACATGATGCATGAGTGATAGATGAATTGAGAGTAAAATCACATGTGTAATTGAATTTACTTTATCTAACCATCTGTCAATCATTATATTATGTTCAATAAATTAAACATTAATGAGCACATTATCATATTTCAAACTATATGTTTGTGTCTGTGTGTGTGTGTGTGTGTGTGTGTGTGTGTGTGTGTGTGTGTGTGTGTGTGTGTGTGCATAAGTAGAGCCACTTGAATCACTTTTGGTTTATTCACATCCCTTCCCTTGTGACATTAAGTTGATCTTCTCGGCCAGGTAAGTAAAATACCTTTATTTATATGATGTGAGAATAGTAAAAGTGCAGAAGCATTAAAGAAAAGCTGCAATAGCAACACAAATGGAATTTGTTTCCTAGATGATGGAGAGTGAACAAAGTAGTTATGAAGACATTGCTCATGATGGTCAGAACAGGTCAGTATAAATTGAATGATCAAACAGTCATCTGTTGTGTGAGTGTGTGTGTGAGTGCCATATGTTTAACTCAATGCCTTTTTTTATTCACAGTAAGCCAATGGAAGGAGTTTTCCACAGCCATTTAAAGGAGAGAGTTCGTCCTTATATTGATGTGATTGACTCTTTGAGGCTGATTGGCATTGAAGAAGATTTGGCTTTGCCAACTATTGCTGTAATTGGAGATCAGAGTTCTGGAAAAAGCTCTGTGTTGGAAGTACTATCTGGGGTAGCATTGCCCAGAGGGAGTGGTGAGTGTTTCCTATTTCTATCACAAATAATAAATACAGTGGTGTGAAAGTGTTTGCCCCTTAAATATTAGTCAAAGATAACACAAGTAAACACAACACCAAACAAACATCTTGATTATCCCCAAGACCTTTGGGAAAATACGCTGTGTACTGAGGAGACAAATGCTGAACATTTTGGAAGGTATATGTCCCATTACGGGGGGGCACGGTGGCTTAGTGGTTAGCACGTTCGCCTCACACCTCCAGGGTCAGGGTTCGATTCCCGCCTCCACCTTGTGTGTGTGGAGTTTGCATGTTCTCCCAGTGCCTCGGGGGTTTCCTCCGGGTACTCCGGTTTCCTCCCCCGGTCCAAAGACATGCATGGTAGGTTGATTGGCATCTCTGGAAAATTGTCCGTAGTGTGTGATTGTGTGAGTGAATGAGTGTGTGTGTGTGCCCTGCGATGGGTTGGCACTCCGTCCAGGGTGTATCCTGCCTTGATGAACAATGATGCCTGAGATAGTTCGGTAGAAGATGAATGAATGAATGAATGAATGAATATGTCCCATTACATCTGGCATAAAAGTAACACTGCATTTCAGAAAAAGAACATCATACCAACAATAAAATATGGTGGTGGTAGTTTGAGGGTCTGGGGCTGTTTTGCTGCTTAAGGACCTGGAAGACTTGCTGTGATAAATGGAACCATGAATTGTGCTGTCTACCAAAAAATCCTGAAGGACAATGCGCAGCCATCTGTTCGTGACCTCAAACTAAAGCGAACTTGTGTTTTGCAGCAGGACAAGGATCCAAAACACACCAGCAAATTCACCTCTGAATGGCTGAAGAAAAACAAAATGAAGACTTTGGAGTGGACTACTCCATCAAGTCCTGACCTGAATCCTATTGAGATGCTGTGTGCACCTTAAAAAGGCAGTTCATGCTCAAAAACCCTCCAATATGTCTGAATTTGTCAGGACTCAGCCCGGACTTTGGCCACGTGCCTTTTGTTTATATTTTGTGTCACACGTCCTGCCCTTGTCTCACACTGCCCTGCCCTTGTCTCTTCCTCTCCGCCTATGCACACCTGTTCCTCATGTGTTGATTGTATTTTCTATTTAGTTGAGCCGCGTTGCCTTGAGCAGCACGGAATCCTCTGTTGTCTTTTGTTTTGTCCTGTTGTCCTGTCTCTAGTCCGTGTTATGTTTCGTGTTTTAAGTTAGTAAATCCTGTTTTATGTTTGCTATCCTGCGTTTGGGTCCGTTTTTATCCCCGCGCTCCTGACAGAATTACAACAATTCTACAAAGATGAGTGGAGCAAAATTCCTCATCAGCACTATAACAGACTCATACGCTTGATTGCAGTTCTTGCTGCCAAGGGTGGCCCAACCAGTTATTAAGTTTTTGGGGCACTCTTAAATAACTCTTTATTTAATAATAAAAAAAACCTTCATTTAAAACCTGCATGTTGTGTTTACTTGTGTTATCTTTGACTAATATTTAAATTTGTTTGATCTTAAACATTAAAGTGTGACAAACATGCAAAAAAGAAAAAAATCAGGAAGGGGGCCAACACTTCTGTATAACACTTTACATAGATTATCACTTGTATTTTAGGATTTTATAGGATATTACAGTTAAAAAAATTTAATCAATTCAACTCAAATTTTCATACATTCAACTCAAATGTATGACATTAAGAGAAGCTGACATTAAAAGTGCTTTTTCAACTTTAGGTATTGTGACAAGATGTCCACTGGAGCTGAAGCTGAGGAAGGTAAAATTTGGTGTTCAATGGAAAGCTGTAATATCTTACAGAGATAAGTGTGATAAATTCACTGACCCATCAGAGGTTGAGGGTTACGTTAAGCAAGGTTTGTAACATTCCTTTTTATAAAAAAATAAAAAGATACAGACAAAAGATTCTGAAAGGTGAATCTTGCTTTTAGGTTCTGCTTTAGAATTTGTATCTAATATTAATGTGTTTTAACAAAAACTTCATTAATAAAAATATTATTGCTATCATTATCATAAATTATTAGAACTGTGTGTATAATTCTTCATAATCTTGCAACAAAACATTTAACAGTCCTAATAATGCCTTCTATAAATGAAAGGATATATGTTTAATTTTTTATAATACTTTCTCCATCACTGTAACAGCCCAGAATGATCTGGCTGGAGACGGAGTTGGAATTTGTGATGAACTCATCACTTTGGAGATCACGGCCCCTGATGTATGTGACCTCACACTGATCGATCTCCCTGGGATTGCCCGAGTTCCTATAAAAGATCAGCCTGAAGACATTGGACATCAGGTGAGCGTAAACTGTAACTTGACTCTTTTTGCTAACCAGACTACAGCCGTTTATTGAAATTGTAACATTGTTTGTCTTATTTTTTTCTAGATCAAAAAACTCATTCTGAGCTATATAGAGAAGGATCAAACTATAAATTTGGTCGTGGTCCCATGTAACGTTGACATAGCAACAACAGAAGCTCTGAAAATGGCACAGGAAGTGGATCCTGAAGGAAAAAGGACTCTGGGTAAAGAATCAAGTTCATTAACAAAAACAATATTATTATTATTATTATTATTATTATTATTATTATTGTACTTTTTATTCTAACAGCAATTCTTACAAAGCCAGACCTTATAGACAAGGGAACAGAAAAGAACATCATGGATATAATCCGAAATCAGGTCATTCCCTTAAGCAAAGGCTATATCATTGTTAAATGTCGTAGCCAAAAGCAAATTGATGATAAGATCTCTCTGACTGAGGCCACTCGAGTAGAGAGGGAATTCTTCAGACGTCATGAATACTTCAGGTATTATTTCTAACATATGACCCTCATTTGTAATTGACCCATTAGTTGTAACTGGGAACTTACTGTAATTGTCTTACTGCCAGTTGCCTGTTGAGTGAGGAGAAAGCAACTATTCAGTGTCTTGCTACCAAACTGACTCAAGACCTGGTTGATCACATCAAAGTATGTTTCCAGTCTTTTTACAATTTTTTATTTAATATTATTTTTCAGCATACTTAGGAGTGGTGTAGTATTATGCTCAGAAAATCACACAGATGGTTGCTAGATGACACAAAAGTAATCCATTATACCAGCTGCTCATGTAGTACATGGAAGGGCCGAAAACTGAATATCCTCATTCATGTTCATTATACCCATTCATTCATTTATTGCTGAGTATGTGTCCGTGAAGTTGACTGAAACATGGTCCAGAAGTTCTGTAGTGTCCTCTGGGCCAGGGCTCATTTTAAAATGGACTGTTTCAAAGTGGACAAGTGTTCTATGGTCAGACGAGTCTCAATTTAGCAGTCTTGTTTGAAATCACTGACGCCGTGTCCTCCGGGCTAAAAAGGAGGGAGGCCTTCCAGCATGTTATAATCGTTCAAAAGCCAGCATCTCTGATGGTATGGTGCATAAGGTATAGGCAGCTTGCATGTTTTGGACGGCACTATGAATTCTGAAAGGTATATAAAGGTTTTAAGCCTCCTTCACACTGCACACGACAAACGACCGCCGATAAACCGGAAGTCAATCATTTCCTATGGAGAGTCGCAAGGTCGCTGCATGAGGTGACGACCATCTGCGGATCCGCAATTTTCGGATCTGTTTTGAGCATTGGATCCATTAAAAAATTTAACTTGTGCGACTACACTGCATCTGATATGCCGACCGGATGTGATGTATTCCAATGTTGTCCAATCAGGTTCGTGTGTGTGAGGTGATAAGAATTATTAAAAAGTATTAATATAAACTTTAGTAATTTTTAAACTTTATCAAAAACAATCTTTTTGTTTTAAATACATTGTTATTTATAAAAAAGTAATAAATTATTAATATTTATATTGTATTATTTTTAATGTTGTTCCCATGTTTCCTCAAAAATTATTCGTGGCCTTTCTGGATTGCATTGATTGATTGTACTCCTAACTTCATTCACCATGATAAATGGAGGGAGAATACAGGCTAATTAAGCTTGCAAACATTTAGCACATTTTGCAAATATAACACACCTGAAAGACCGACAATCTCGGCAACACGCTTCCATGCTTCATTTTTCCTGTAAGCATCTCTGTATGATTCAAGAGTTGGATCATAAAGTAACGGGTGTTCGGAGACCGCGAGAATCACGCTTCTCTCCCATGTTGACGATCATCTGCACGATCATATTGCACATTACGTGCGACTGTCACTAGGGGCGGAATCCGACAGTCGTGTCCGTTTGTCGTGTGCAGTGTGAAGGCGGCTTTAGAGCAACATATGCTCTAAATTAATTTGTGTATTTCAGCGGGACTATGCAATACCACATACTGCAGCTATTACAACAGCATGGTTGTTTTAGTTTTCATTTTATTCAGATTTAAAAAAAGTCCCAACATTTCCAGAATTCTGGTTGTCAATGGACATATTTGTCATGTCAAAATATTAGGTCATTAATTGTAGTGTTTCTGATCTAATTTCACTGTTTTTGGTTGTTGTTGTTGTTTTTTGTTTGTTTGATTTTATTTTTAGCAATCATTACCACTGATCTCAGAGGAGCTCAAGAAGCAGCTGTGGAGCTGTAGAAAGGAGCTGAGTCAGTGTGAAGCTGGACCACCACTGGATCCACAGAAGAGGAAGACCTTCTTTATTGTGGTTTGTAACTTTCTTTTTTAATTTCCCTATAGCCCTATAGCAGCCTGCCTAAACCATGTTCATGTTCACTTTTTCTTTCAGACCTTGACGAAATTTAATGATAAGATCAACCGATTGACAAGTGGGGAAGTGATCAACAATGATAACATGTTTGCGAATCTTCGGTCTGAATTCAGAAAGTGGAAAGAGCATCTTGACAACACAAAGGCATCATGTGAGTACACAGTCCATATGTCAAAGTACACAGCTGAGTACATAGCCATGTCAAATCATTTCAGCAATTTTCAAGGGCCAAGATATATTTTGTTTAAAAGTACACTGTCTCCATACACAGAACATTGGTGTAGAGGAACAAGTGCTTCTAACGCAACTTAGCTATTATTAGTCTAGAGCAGCAGAAATTAGCCAATTAAATGAAGCCTTTTGATGGGAACTCATGGGTAAAATGAATTTTGGACAAATTTTACAACCAATACAGTTCACAAAACGGTCCAGGAAGTGGTGAATGAATATAACGTGAAACACAGAGGACGAGAGTTGCCCGGCTTCAGTGACTACAAGTTGTTTGAGATGGTGGTGCAGAATCTTGTGATCCAGCTTACAGGACCAGCCATTGACACACTCAGGGTCATCAGAGGTAGGTGTTCACTACCTTAACCTTCTACCTTAACCTTTAACCTTCATAACATCAATTTAACAACTTTTAAGAAGTTTAGTAAACCAATAACATAAACAACTAAAGTTAACTCAGTTCATTTATCAGCATTTATCTAAAAGGTACATGGAACATCCCACAACCAAAGAAAATTAACTGACAGCTCGTTACCAACACCAGTCATATTTGCAAATTAGGGCTTTATCATACAGTAGCTTGCTGTATGATAGAAAAAATTCTAAATTATATGAGCCAGGTAATTAGCACTTGACTAATGTACAATATGCTGGAAGTATATTTGGGAATAATTTATACTAAATAATAATGTACTGTTCTCTACATACGTCCTCTGTATACTTCAACAGCAAGTTAAACTCCTCCTAATCAACTTCACAGACACGGAAGAACAGCAAGCATGAAAGGCACTAACTTCCTGGTTAGTCATCTGCTCAATCACGTGACAATGATAATAATATAAAACATTATCCTCAGAACATCCAGTAGGGGGAGACAAACTACCAACTAATAATTTACATTAGTAGCTGTTAACTTTGGCAATGACTGTAACAGAACACTCCCCGCCTGGCTTGATTGAATGCCACCACTAAATTACGGCTTGTTGACACATTACTTTGAGTTGGATTCAGAAGGAAGGAGCATGACAATCTCTGTTATTGGTCTAAGGAGAAGCCATCTTGTGCCATCTTGTTTGGGAACCTTTATTTCGACCTTGCGAACTTTCCCGTCTTTGCTTGGAAAGACCTGCGTAATAATTCCCATTGGCCATTCATTTCTTTTGGCTTGGCTATCCTTGAGGAGCACAATGCTACCTGGATCAACATTAGGTCGTTCAGATTGCCACTTCCTACGGGTCTGTAGTGAACACAGATACTGTTTCCTCCATCTATCCCAGAATGTGTTAGCTAGATGTTGGACTTGTCGCCATTGACACTGGAAAAGATCTTTGGTTCCAAAGTCACCAGCAGGAGTGACAGGAATGCTCACTTTCTGTGTGAGGAGAATGGAAGGTGTGAGGAGAGACGGATCACTGGGATCAGTAGACACTGGTACCAGGGGTCTATTGTTGATGATGGCGGTTACTTCTGCCATGAAAGTAGTGAGCACTTCATGAGGTGTGCCCTAGCTGAAGGAACATAGAGTCTAGTATCTTCCTTGCTATCCCTATCATTATTTCCCAGCAACCATGTTCTGTCAAGTATTTCTGAACACTCTTTTCATCAATGTTTGATGGGATTTGAAGCTCCTTACAGGCACCAATGAAATTTGTCCCACAATCTGAACGAATTTGTTTTGCTGGACCTCAGAGAGCAAAAAAGCGCCTGAGGGCATTGATGAAACTGGAGGTGTCTAACGACTCAATTACTTCAATGTGAATTCAATGTGATACTGAGACAAGTGAAGATCACCGCCCATCTTTTGTCTTGTGCAAGACCTCCTTTTGTCCAACGTGCATAGATGGACCATGGGCCAAATACATCTAGGCCTACAATGGTGAACAGAAGATCTGTACATATCCTGTCTGATGGAAGAGAAGCCATCTTTTGAGATTGGAGGTGGCCACAAAGTTTTCGACAAAGGACACAATGGTACAGGAGGTTATTTACAAGTCTCTTGCCTCCAATGATCCACAAACCAGCCACACGGATAGCTCCTTCAGTGAGCAAGTGTCCCTGATGCTGGGTTTGTTGGTGGTAATGCCTTACCAATAAGGTTCCAACATGGTGCTTGCCAGAAACAATTAAGGGATTCTTTTCATCCTGATTCAGTTTAGCTGCTGAAATGCGGCCTCCAACTCTCAGAAGACCCTGATCATCAATGAATGGATTCAATGAAATTAGTGGACTATTTTTAGGAAGATTCTTTCTATTCTTGATGCATGAAATTTGTTGTATAGGATTCTACCTGTACGGCACGAAGGATTACAATCTTAGACTTTGAGAGGTTTTCTACTGACTTAGTTCTTGCAGGGAATTGCGCCATGCATCCCATGCCTCCTTCATGTTCTGTGGCAGTGGAGAGTCCCAATCAATGTTCCTCAAGCTTAACTCTCGCAAAATAAATTTGCCTTGGATGGTTACTGGGGCTGCAAATCCTAAAGGGTCAAACAGACTATTAATCGTTGACAAGACTCCTCGACGTGTGAAGGGCTTCATTCCCTCAGGTACTTGAAAAATGAAATGGTCTGTTTTGAGCTCCCAGTTTATGCTAAGAATGCATTGTATGGGAAGATTATCTGTGTCAAGATCCAGATCTTTTAGATCGTTTGCATAATCTTGCAATGGAAAGGCTTCCATGACCTCTTAGAGGTCCTATTAGAGGCAATCTTGTGCAGCCTCACATTTGATCTGGCCAGAATGTTTTGTGTCCGCTTTAGCAAACTCACTGCTGTTTCTATAGTTGACAGGGACTTTATCCCATCATCTACATAGAAATCACGTTCTATGAACTGTTGCACTTCAGAATCCTGCTCTTGTCCTTGCAGGTGGACTGATTTTCTGAGACCATAGATGGCTACAGCTGGCGAGGGACTTTTCCAAAGACATGTACCTTCATACGGTACTCTATAATGTCTTTGCTGAGGTCATTGTCTCGGAAACATAAAAATCTCCAAAAGTTTCTGTCTTCTTCTCTAACAAGAAAACAATAAAACATTTGTTGGATGTCTGCAGTTATGGCAACTGACTCTTTACGAAATAGAATAAGCACACCTAAGAGAGAGCTATCGAGGTCAGGGCCTGTTAACAGCATATCGTTAAGAGAGACACCATTATAACGTGCACTAGAATTGAATACTACCCGGATTTGACCAGGTTTCTTTGGATGATATACACCAAAGATGGGGAGATACCACTGTTCCTCTGCATCTTTGAGAGGTGGAGCCACCTCTGCATGCCCATTCTCAAAGATCTTCTCCATAAATAAAACAAAGTGTTCTTTCATCTGTGGTTTCCTTTCAGAGTTGTGTAACAGTGCTGAGAGGCGTTTAATCGCTTGTGTACTTTTGTCAGTAAGACGCTGTCTTGGGTTTTTAAACGGCAGTGTTGCTACCCAACTGTTGTTTTCACCTTTCTTAAACCCCTTTTCCATGATACTGAGAAATTAGTCATCTTCAATGGACAGAGCCACTTTATCATCATCTTTTGTACGTTGAAACACAGTGTCACCTAAGAGATCTAATTGGTGTGTCAGTTGTCCACTGCAACATGCCATATGGGAACCACCGTATCTGTTTTTCACCTGCAGAAGGTTAGGGCATGATTCAAAGAGTGAAGGCCGCCCATTCTCCAGAGTATTGGTGTACAGTGTGTTAACTGTGACTGGCTTATGAACGTTTCCTAGGCAGACATTGCCTACAATGACCCATCCCAGATCGAATCTTTGGGCAAATGGCAAGTCACGTGGGCCATTGATCATTTTGCGAACCTTATGCACTCTGAGAACGTCTCATCTGAGGAGAAGTAAGATGTGAACATCTGGGTCTATTTCTGGGATGAGATGTGCCACTGGTTTGAGGTGTGGATAATGAAGAGCAGCAGAAGGTGAAGGAATCTCTGACCGGTAATTAGGAATCTCATTACACTCAATCAGATCTGGAAGTGGAAGACTAATCTCTCCATCCATGGATTCAATTTGGAATCCGCTAGCTCGTCTTCCCGATGTCTCCAAAATGCCAGCACAGGTCTTTAGCGAATACGGTGAACTAGGACTTTGGATGCCGAACATATCAAACAATTCAGAACGGGCCATTGATCTGTTACTTTGATCATCAATTATTGCATAAAGCTTCACTGCTTTATCACGGCTACCGCTAGGATAAATTTTGGCAAGACAAATTTTTGAGCATGACCTGTCGGTTAGATCACCACCACAGACTTGAGTGCAATGTGATGAGATGCCAGATGATGGTACAAGATCTCCCTCCCCGCCATGCTCTGGATGGGGGCTCAAGTCATCAGAGATGTGAGTTGGTTCTTGGTGAAGGGCAGTGTCATGTCTCTCACTACCACAATCTGTGCATTTAACATAGGCTTTGCAATTTTTTTTTTTGCTATGTGCAGTGAAGACCTGCAACATCTGAAGCAGATTCCATTTTCTTTCAGGAATGCTTTGCGCTCTTCAAATGGTTTCTCCCGGAAGACACGGCACTTGCGTAAAGGATGTGCCTTTTTGTGTACATAGCGTGTCACAGTCACTGTTAAAGAGTTTGTCTTTGTTGGAAGAGACAGTAGGTGATACGTCTGTTTTGTGGACTGAAATCTCTCTCTGATTAAGCTGTTTCCATGAAGTAGGCTTAGTAAGAGACTCTACACGAGACATAAAACTGAAACTCGGGTCATTTCTGATCCTTGCTTGTCGACTAATAAATTCAACAAATACAAAGGGAGGAAATGGGACATTGTATGTCAGCTTATAGTCGGAACCTACAGATAACCACCTATCCTGAAGTCCGAAAGGAAGTTTTTCAACTATAGGATTTATGCCACGAGCAGTGTCAAGAACCGCAAGTCCAGGTAAGTCTGCATCAGCCTTGGCTGACTGTAGCTCCATGAGTAAATCACTCAGCTCTCTTAGTCTCACATAATCTTTGTTTGTTAATTTTGGGAAACACTCCAGGCGTCTGAACAGTGAATTCTCT